>NC_057812.1:274641942-274669356 GCF_018294505.1 Triticum aestivum
TGGGCCGCGGTCCAGCAGGGGGGGGGGCTTCTCCTCCTTTTTTTGTATTCTGTTCTTGTTTCTTTCCTTTAATTTATTTTCTTTAACTGTTTTAATTCAACTTAGGGCATTTAAGTATTTGATAAATTTGTGTTTTCTTTACTATAATTACCTCTGTGATATTCGGCACAACCCGAACATTTTTGTTTCGATGTTTGAAAACTGTTGATGTTTGACAATATTTAAATTTTGAATTTGAAAAGTTTCGAACTGACGCGAGATTAAACAGTGACGGAGGTGACGTGGCATATTTAGCAGAGGTTACTGTAGCTTAATTATCCGGGCGTCACACTCTCTTATCTGGAAGATTAACTCCCACTTGATTCATGCAATTGTAGTACTCAGACAATCTGAGAACATGCTCACTGGTTGAGCTATTCTCCTCCATCTTGTAGGCAAAGTACTGTCAGAGGTCTCATACCTCTCGACACGGGCATGAGTATGAAATACCAATTTCAACTCTTGGAACATCTTATATGCTCCATGGCGTTCAAAACGTCTTTGAAGCCCCGATTCTAAGACATTAAGCATGGTGCACTAAACTATCAAGTAGTCATCATATTGAGCTAGCCAAACGTTCATAACGTTTGCATCTGCTCCTACAATAGGTATGTCACCTAGAGATGCTTCAAGCACATAATTCTTCTGTGCAACAATGAGGACAATGCTCAGATCACGGATCCAATCCGCATCATTACTACTAACATTTTTCAACTTATTTTTCTCTAGGAACATATATAAAACAAATCAGAGGAGCTAAAGGCGAGCTATTGATCTACAACATAGATATGCTAATACTACCAGGACTAAGTTCATGATAAATTAAAGTTCAATTAATCATATTACTTAAGAACTCCCACTTAGATAGACATCCCTCTAATCCTCTAAGTGATCACGTGATCCATATCAACTAAACCATGTACGATCATCACATGAGATGGAGTAGTTTCAATGGTGAACATCACTATGTTGATCATATCTACTATATGATTCACGCTCGACCTTTCGGTCTCAGTGTTCCGAGGCCATATCTACATATGCTAGGCTCGTCAAGTTTAACCTGAGTATTCTGTGTGTGCAAAACTGGCTTGCACCCATTGTAGATGGACGTAGAGCTTATCACACCCGATCATCACGTGGTGTCTGGGCACGACGAACTTTGGCAATGGATCATACTCAGGGAGAACACTTTTACCTTGAAATTTAGTGAGAGATCATCTTATAATGCTACCGCCGATCTAAGCAAAATAAGATGCATAAAAGATAAACATCACAAGCAATCAAAATATGTGACATGATATGGCCATCATCATCTTGTGCCTTTGATCTCCATCTCCAAAGCATCGTCATGATCTCCATCGTCACCGGCATGGCACCATGATCTCCATCATCTGGATCTATATCAATGTGTCGTCACATGGTCGTCTCGCCAACTATTGCTCTTGTAACTATTGCTATCGCATAGCGATAAAGTACATCAATTATTTGGCACTTGCATCTTATGCAATAAAGAGACATCATAAGGCTTCTGCCAGTTGCCGATAAATTCAAGAAAACATGATCATCTCATACAACAACTTATATCTCATCACGTCTTGACCATATCACATTATAACATGCCCTGCAAAAACAAGTTAGACGTCCTCTACTTTGTTGTTGCAAGTTTTATGTGGCTGCTATGGGCTGAGCAAGAACCGTTCTTACCTATGCATCAAAACCACAACGATAGTTCGTCAAGTTAGTGCTGTTTTAACCTTCTAAAGGACCGGGCGTAGCCACACTCGGTGCAACTAAAGTTGGAGAAACTGAGACCCGCCAGCCACCTGTGTGCAAAGCACGTCGGTAGAACCAGTCTCGCGTAAGCGTACGTGTAATGTCGGTCCGGGCCGCTTCATCCAACAATACCGTCGAACCAAAGTATGACATGCTGGTAAGCAGTATGACTTGTATCGCCCACAACTCACTTGTGTTCTACTCGTGCATATAACATCTACGCATAAAACCAGGCTCGGATGCCACTGTTGGGGAACATAGTAATTTCAAAAATTTCCTACACACACACAGGATCATGGTGATGCATAGCCACGAGAGGGGAGAGTGTTGTCCATGTACCCTTGTAGACTGAAAGCAGAAGCGTTAACACAATGCGATTGATGTAGTCATACGTCTTCGCGACCGACCGATGAAGTACCAAACGTACGACACCTCCGAGTTCAGCACATGTTCAGCTCGATGATGTCCCACGAACTCCGATCCAGCAGAGCTTTGAGGGAGAGTTCCATCAGCACGACGGCGTGGTGACGGTGATGATGATGCTACCGACGCAGGGCTTCGCCTAAGCACCGCTACGATATGATCGAGGTGGATTATGGTGGAGGGGGCACCGCACACGGCTGGGAGAGATCAACAGATCAACTTGTGTGTCTAGAGGTGCCCCTGCCTCCGAATATAAAGGAGGGAGGGAGAGGCCGGCCCTAGAGGGGACGCGCCAAGTGTGGGGAGTCCTACTAGGACTCCCAAGTCCTAGTAGGATTCCCCTTTCCTTTCCGGAGTAGGAGAGAAGGAAAGAGGGGAGAGGGAAAAGGAAAAGGGGGCTGCACCCCTTGTCCAATTCGGACTAGAGGGGGGGCGCCTCCTTCCTTTTGGCCTCTCTCCCCTATTCCCGTATGGCCCAATAAGGCCCAATACTTCTCACGGTGAATTCCCGTAACTCCCCGGTACTCCGAAAATACCCGAATCACTCGGAACCTTTCCGATGTCCGAATATAGTCGTCCCATATATTGATCTTTACTTCTCGACCATTCGAGACTCCTCGTCATGTCCCCGATCTCATCCGGGACTTCGAACTACCTTCGGTACATCAAATCACATAAACTCATAATACAATCATCACCGAAACTTTAAGCGTGCGGACCCTACGGGTTCGAGATCTATGTAGACATGACCGATACACGTCTCTGGCCAATAACCAATATCGGAACCTGGATGCTCATATTGGCTCCCACATATTCTACGAAGATCTTTATCGGTCAAACCGCATAACAACATACGTTGTTCCCTTTGTCATCGGTATGTTACTTGCCCGAGATTCGATCGTCGGTATCTCAATACCTAGTTCAATATCGTTACTGGCAAGTCTCTTTACTCGTTCCATAATACATCATCCCGTAACTAACTCATATTTACAATGCTTGCAAGGCTTATAGTGATGTGCATTACCGAGTGGGCCCAGAGATACCTCTCCGACAATCGGAGTGACGAATCCTAATCTCGAAATATGCCAACCCAACAAGTACCTTTGGAGACACCTGCAGAGCACCTTTATAATCACCCAGTTATGTTGTGACGTTTGGTAGCACACAAAGTGTTCCTCTGGTAAACGGGAGTTGCATAATCTCATAGTCATAGGAACATGTATAAGTCATGAAGAAAGCAATAGCAACATACTAAACGATCAAGTGCTAAGCTAACGGAATGGATCAAGTCAATCACATCATTCTCCTAATGATGTGATCCCGTTAATCAAATGACAACTCATGTCCATGGCTAGGAAACTCAACCATCTTTGATTAACGAGCTAGTCAAGTAGAGGCATACTAGTGACACTCTGTTTGTCTATGTATTCACACATGTATTATGTTTCCGGTTAATACAATTCTAGCATGAATAATAAACATTTATCATGAAATAAGGTAATAAAAAATAACTTTATTATTGACTCTAGGGCATATTTCCTTCAACGACCTGACGGTGGCTTAGGTAAGAAACAACAGATCGAGAGCCAGGTTAAGCGTATTCGCTCCTTGGTCATCGAAACCTAGCAATATCACCTCAATTGGATTAGGCCATTACCTTCACCGCAAGGGGCCGAACCAGTATAATCCTCTTGTGTCCTTTGTCCCGTTTAACCCCTTGAAGCTTCCAAGTTGCGATGGCTCCACGATTAAGTCCTTTCACTAGGACATCTGCCGTGACAATTGCATGACAGTTGGCGCCCACCATGGGGCCTGCGCACGGTGGATTTGAGTTCTTGAAGGGAAACTTCGAAGGGCTCAAGGGATACATTGTGGGACGGATGACCAAGAGTCGTCGCGGCAAGCTCTACATCAATGACCCTGGCTGGGGCCCCGACGCCGGCTTAACTGAGTATGGGTACCGAGTCCCCTTTGGTGGAATCCACGTCTTCATCGGCCAGATCGGCGAGCCAGGCCCTGAGCCGGACATCTGCACCGACATCATCGAGACGGCTTAGCACGCGAGACCCGCCCGGACTCAGCCCGCCATGAAGCATGCCTTCGTGGGATGCATCCATGGAGGAGAGTTTCCTAAAGGATCTGTGTCTCGCTTTGAGACGGCCATCTGCTCTGACGGTGGATCATCCACAGGGGAGACGGATTATTTATATCAAGTGTAAGACGGTGGGCTTGGGGGCTGTTCCAATGGCAGCAGTATTCCAAACCCCTTTGAGCCGCCAAGCAGGGCAGGTATCTTCATGACTGGCACGCAGCCCGTTCAAAACTCTATGGCTGAGGCAGCGATAACCTCCGGGTCAGCGGTGGCCGGGGCAAGAGGCCCTACGTGCCCGCTGGCTTAGGTACTGATGGATCTCATGGACAGGATGACAACCCTATTAACTGTCGTGGTTAACCCGGTGGATCAGGCTCAGCATGATGTAGAAGTGGCACAGTTACGTGAGGAGGTAGTACAAGCCAAGGAAAACCTAGCAGCGGAGGACGTCAGGATGGCCGCAGAGCGGTCGGATTTAGATGCTCAAGCTCAGTAGATTCAATCAGAGGCTTTCCAGCTCATGATGGATCTGAACGCATAAAATGAGGTCATGAGGAGAAGACACCAGAAGGCTCAATCACGTATGCCTCTGACTTATGATCCTAGAAACCTCTTCCGCACACCCGGTGCAGGCCCCAGTAACCCGCCAGAGGTAAACCGGGTGGCAACACTCGGGGCTGGGACGCCGGTTCAACCACGAGTGATGGAACCTCCTCATATGAATACCGCTCCACCTCCTTATGTACCAACACCACCGGGTCATTATTCTAACCATTTGGAGAACATGATCGCTGCGACGGTGCAACTGGCGGGTCTCCCAGTGGAGGGTGGCTCTCCGACGGCAATTGAAACCCGAAGGGTCAGAGAACTTCTTCAGACGGCTCTCGTGCAGCAGGAGGCATATTCTTATAGTCGAGACAGGATCCATTCAACCCCTCGCCCAAGCCGGAGCCCGAGTTATAGTAGGCACATAGATTCAGCAACCGTTACAAGCAACGCCCGGCGCTGTGACCAGCCGTGCGGGCATGACCCGACACGTGATGGAGCTCTTAACTTGGTGGACCAGGATAGGATCCGCCAAGAGGTTGAGCGGGCGGCTCAATAGGCAGCTGAGCAGGCGGCTTAGTGGGCGGCTCACTAGTCTTTTCCGGTTCATCCGACGACCTCTATTGAGGCGGGCGTGGCCGCAAGGACTGGAGGTGTCCCTTGTTTGGTACCGGCTCTGAGTAATGAGCGTTTGCCCAAGGATTTCAAGGGGCCTCGAAAGGTGCCTAATTACGCGGCCGATTTACAGCCAAGGGCGTGGATTGAAAGCTATGAGATGGCCATGGAACTACTGGAGGTCAGCGACGCGACAATGGCCAAGTACTTCACCATGATGTTGGATAGAACGGCCCGCACCTAGCTGAAGGGGCTGCCGCCCAATTCCATTGGTTCATGGGCAGAATTAAAAGTCCAGTTTATTCAGAATTTCAAAGACACGTGCAAGCAGCCTATGTCAATTGTGGATTTAACTAATTGTAAACAAGAGGAAGGAGAATCCATGACCCATTGGGTGCGCCGGGTCAAAGCCATAATACATTCATCTGATAAGATGGATGCCAGCTCTGCAGTCTTAATGTTGGAGAAAAATTGTCGTTTTATGCCTCTGAAGCAAAAGCTGGGGTGGCTCAAACGCGATTGTAATGACATGGGCCAGCTGATGGCGGCTCTAGTCAAGTATGCCGATTCTGATAGTACCAAGGATCCCGAGTCTGACGAGGAGAAGACAGGGAAGGGGATGAAGAACGACAAGGGTCATCAGCATAACCCGACAAATCAAGGAGGCAATAATAAACGTAAGGCTGATGGTAGCTTGGAGTTTGTGGCTAACACCAATGCACAGGGCAACAATCAGCGACGTAAGGGGAGGCCACCTTCTCGGTCCGGTGGGTCAGGTCCCACTCGTGAGCAGCTATTAAATGAGCCCTATCCAAGGCACGGTACTCAGCAGAAACTGGCCACTCACCTGTGGAAGGATTGTACAATCATGAAGGATTTCAAGAACTCTAACATGTTCAGTAGCAATCATGGGCCGGGCGCGGCTCAGGTGGCAGCGGTTTTCATGGTCCGGGCGGCGGTTCAAATTCCAAATTTCAAGGCTCTCAAGGAAATCAAGGTGGTTACAATAAGCAACCTGGCCAAGGAGGTCAGTAGTAGCAAAAACAATCGGGATACCAGAGCAAGTCAAAGCAGTTGAATAGTGGACAGTAGCATGTGTTCACCCGCAGTTTGTGCAGACGGGACCAGAAGCTTCATAAGAGGGCTGTGAATGCTGTTGAGCCGGCAGTCCCTCGTTATTTGAGATGGTCTGAGAAGCCTACTCTATGGAGTAGGGAAGATCACCCCCCCCCCCGGGGTTGACAATCCGGGTCACCTGGCCTTGGTGGTGGCACCTCAAGTTGGTGGATATAAATTCACTAAAGTACTCATGGACGGAGGCAGTAGCATCAGCATCCTCTATTATGAGTGTCGGTGTCAAAACCGGCGGATCTCGGGTAGGGGGTCCCGAACTGTGTGTCAAAGGCGGATGGTAATAGGAGGCAGGGAACACGATGTTTTACCCAGGTTCGGGCCCTCTTGATGGAGGTAAAACCCTACGTCATGCTTGATTAATATTGATGATATGGGTAGTACAAGAGTAGATCTACCACGAGATCGGAGAGGCTAAACCCTAGAAGCTAGCCTATGGTATGATTGTATGTTGTCCTATGGACTAAAACCCTCCGGTTTATATAGACACCGGAGGGGGCTAGGGTTACACAAGGCCGGTTACAAAGGAGGAGATATACATATCCGTATTGCCTAGCTTGCCTTCCACGCCAAGTAGAGTCCCATCCGGACACGAGACGAAGTCTTCAATCTTGTATCTTCATAGTCCAACAGTCCGGCCAAAGGATATAATCTGGCTGTCCGGAGACCCCCTAATCCAGGACTCCCTTAGTAGCCCCTGAACCAGGCTTCATTGACGATGAGTCCGGCGCGCAGTGTTGTCTTCGGCATTGCAAGGCGGGTTCTTCCTCCGAATACATCACGAAAGAATTTGAATACAAGGATAGTGTCCGACCCTGCAAAATAAGTTCCACATACCACCATAGAGAGAATAATATTTCCACAAATCTAATTTGCTGACTTGTTTTGGCAACACGACATTATGTCATGGCCCGATGATTATTCGAACCGTTTCCTTTAACTAGCCCCACACATAACGCGAGGCAGTTTTTTGACACGTTTTGTCAAAGCAGAGATCGTGTCCCCTTATCACGGGATTATCATCAATACGGGCGTGGGTAACCCAACCGCGCCATCGATTACGGCGCTTGGGGGATAAGCGAGTTTTACCAGGCTAGTGGGGACGCATAGTTTCGTCCGCCCATATAAAGGGATAAGGATTCACCTTTTCATCCACGCCTTCTTCCTCCTTTGCTCATCCTTTTTCGCACACTCGAGCTCCAGCGCCCAAGTCCGCATTTCCCACCTCGACCTTCTCCAACCATGTCTGGAGCGGGAGGCAGGTGGATGGTCTCCTCCATCATCGAGGGACACATCAAGAAGCTGAGGAGAGCCGGATACCTGCCCGACGACATCGCGCACCGGCTCCCAGATGAGGGGCAGCTCATCCCCACCCCCAGGCCCCATAAGAGGGTAGTGTTCCTTATCCATTTCCTCCGCGGGCTGGGATTCCCTCTCCACCCATTAGTCCGGGGGCACACGTTCTACTACGGCCTGGATTTCCATGATCTGGCCCCGAACTTCATCCTCAACATCTCGGCGTTTATCGTCGTGTGCGAGGCCTTCCCCCGCATCAAGCCCCACTTCGGCTTATGGCTGAAGACCTTCATTGTCAAGCCGAAGGTAGTGAGCGGCCGCCAGGCAGAGTGCAGAGGTGCCATGGTGGGCAAGATGCCCAACGTCACATGGCTCGAGGGATCCTTCGTGGAGACCGTAAAGGGGTGGCAATCGGGGTGGTTCAACATCACCGAGCCGCGTGACCCTAAATGGGCAGCGGCCCCCGAGTTCCGATCTGGCATCCCCACGCGGCTCACCTCCTGGCAAGGGAAGGGCCCGTCCTGGGGTAGTTCGGGAGAGCTGACCGGACTCCAAACATGTGTTCAAAACATGGTGAACAAGAAGCTCAAACTCGTCAATGTAGTCCAGGTCATGCTCATCCGCCGGATCCTCCCGTGCCAACAACGGGCCTTCAACTTGTGGGAGTTCGACCCGGCCCAGCACCGAACTCTGAACAGGCTGTTCGACACAACTCACGAGGATGCCTGGAAGGTGCTATTCAAGGGTGCCGAGGTTCCCCCTCCCACTACCGAGGATCGCGGATTCTGCGCGAAGCGCCAAGCCAGCGCGGTAAGCTGTTTCACCTCTCACAGGATACTTGTTTTTCATAGTTTGACTCTATGCGGGATCTAAGCTCCCATACCTTTGACAGGACTGGCAGGAGACGGCCGGATAGATCGACTGTCCGGCTCCTTTGCCCGAAGGCCCAGCAGACGCTCTCCTGACGAAGATGTTGACTCCGGCCCCTTACAAGGTGCCGGAGAAGACCAAGAAGGCCAAGGGAAACCGAAAGAGTTCCCGATGCCAGGCGTCATCGGACTCATTGTCCGATAAATCTGCGACACACTCCTCCCCCGAAGACGAGGAGGAGGAAGAAGATGCTCCCCCTTCAGATGGGGGAGACAAGAAAAGGAAGGCCGCCCCAACTGGGGAGGCCGAAGGGTCCAGGAAGGGAAGGACTCTCCTTCCGGACAGTTCCACCACCGCCGCTGAAGGCGAAGACGACTGGCTGCTCAGGGCCAAGCCCCTAGCGAAGTCGTAAGTATTCAGATACCAGAGTAACTCATAGCATTCCTTTGTCGCACTGCTTCCCCTAATGCCGAATATGATTATGCAGGCCGCCACGAGCCTGTATCGATGTATCGTCGAACGGCTCCCTAGGCTCGTCGGATATGGATAGCGATCCACTTCCGACCGCCACCTCCCCTTGCCCTGCGGACGATGCCGAGGTATTGTCTCAAGAGGCACCGGGTCGAGGGGAGACAGTCCCGGAGGCGCCTCAAGGCGACCTTCCGGACTCCGGGAGCAGGGGGAACAAGGCCCTCAGCCGAACACCGCGCCGGCACCTCCAGTGGTTCCGGACTCGGGTAGGCGGCCTCCTTCCAAGAGGGGCAAGACGACTGTGCCGGTGACCTCTGTCCATCCAGAGGCGCCGGACAATCTGTTGGGAGCGCTTCGCAGCGCTTCCATCGACGAGGAGTACCGTACTATTATGAGTGCGGTGGTCCAGAAGGTTCAGTCCGCCAAAAGCGGATTGACTGAAGCCTGTGCCAGCCTTCTAACAGGCTTTGTGGTAAGTGTTTAAAATATAGGAAAAATATTACCGCATAGACAGTAGCCCCTGATGCTCTATTCGGTGTTCACAAAGAAAAGCCGAACAGAGGATCAAACAATATCGCAGGAGTCTAATATAAGTATGTCAATATGCGTATGCAGGCTTCGCTGCTGGCATCTGCCGCACTGACTGCGAAGGTCGCCGCACTGAAGCAGGACCTTAAAGGTTCCAAGGACGAGCTCGGCCTTGCCAAGAGGCAGCTCGAGGAGAACAAAGGTAAGTAGTACCTAGTCTATGGATATGTATAAAAAGAATGCGATTGCAAAATGACAGGATCATCATGAATTTGCCAGGGGCCACAACCAAAGTGGCGACCCTAAAGCAAGCGCTGTTCGAGGCCGAAGATAAAGCGGCCAAGGAGCGCACCGAGCGGGAAAGGCAAGAGGATCGGGTGGGCGAGGTGCAGCAAGAGCTCCAGGCTCTCGTGACGAAGCACGAGGCGTTGGAGCTTGACTCGAAGACGCGAGAGTCTGAGCTTGCCGCGGCCCTCGAGAGCGCAAAGAGTGCCAAAGCCGAAGCCCAAAAGGCCCTCCAGGAGATTGATGCGATGAAGAAAATAGCGGCAGGTAAGGCATTCTATATGCAAAGCAAGCATGTGAAAGTAAATTACCTATTACTTACCCGAATCCGGAGGTCTCCAGGAGCATTCGCAGATTTTCCCCGCAGCGTGTCGGATGCCGCACAGTTTTATCAGGCCGAGGAGGGAAGCTCAACGGAGAAGCTGTTCTGGTCTCAGTATACTGGGACCGAACACCCGATGCCTCTGAGCGACCAGCTAAAGCACCTGGTCGAGCTACACAAGGCGGCCGAAGAGGCCATGAAGGGCCTTATAGTCCGGCTGTGGCCGGGCGACGCCCTTCCGAATAGCTACTTCGGCCTGGTGAGGCGGCTTGTGGATGCCTGCGCACGACTGGAGGTCGTCAAGCGGTCCATCTGCATCGATGGTGCACACCGGGCTTTCACCCATGTGAAGGTGCAATGGGCCAAGCTAGACGCCGTGAAGATGATCAAGGAAGGACCGCCGCAGGGCAAGGAGCATCTCACCCCCAAAATTTATTATGAGGGTGTCCTGAAGGGTGCCCATCTTGTAGCGGACGAATGTACAAAGGATGTAATATTGGAGTAAACTTGCTCATGTGATCCTGTATGATGAAAACTTGTTTCATATGCGCTATGCAACACTTGTTTGAATTTAAAATATTACCTTCTGTTTGGCTGTTTATCCAATCCGAGAGATGGCTAGTCCTCGGCTTCTGCCCCCATGCCGCTAGTGCTGGGGTGTTCGGGATAAACCTGAGCACTCTTGTTCCCATCTTTCGAGGGAGGTGCTCAGCACAGCAAACAAGGCAACCGGACTAATAATGCTTTATCACTCTCACTTAGCCATAAAATTCTATAATTTTAAATTTCAGCGAAGCCCCTGGTATTCGGAAGGCCGAATTCGGGGCACGATACACGCCTTTAAGCCGGACAGGACCGGCTCCTCGCTCTAAGCGGCATAAGTCTTTAGGGATTTGAAACCTCGCCGAACAGCGACCAGTCTCTCGCCTTATCATGACAGTCAGTTTTAGCTTTCTCTATAGAGGTGCTTAGCCTAGCAGAACCGGGGCACAATCGCAGTAGTTCTCCTAGTGCTACCTTAGCCGATAGAGCGGAACGTAAGGTACCAAAACATAGGAGTCGGGCAAACCCAACATTTGACCAAAGATATGATTCGGAGCTGATGCATATAATGCTATAAGTTCGGGGTGCCGCACTTGTGAAAGTGTTCGAACTTCTCACACCATATTGTGGGGTACTTAAGCCCCTGGTGTATTGGTCGTACCAAAGTGTACGGTTGCACGACGTCATTAATGAACACACACACATATATATATATAAAGAAGAATGCGATAATAGTCTTAATGCTACGCATTGTTTATTCAAAAAGGTGCGTTAAAGCGGAATGATACAGATAGTGCGATAAGCAAAAAGTAGGACTATGTCCCTTCCAAGGGCAAGCTGAGGAATAGTATTAAAGCAAATATTTCACTCGTTATTGTAATCCACCTGGGAGTTCCGTGGTGTGACGTAGCTTTCTGCCTCCTTGGTTGCTGCATCATGTGTTCGGCAATCGTGCTGCCGGACAGAGTTTCCAGAGATTAAAGTCCTAAAAGAGAAAAATAACAAAGCGGGAGGCCCCTAGTGCGGTTTAAGCCGCGTATTGGGGCGTGCCATAGTTGTGCCCCCTCCCCGCTTGTGCCCATGGTATTTTTAATGCGTAATTGTGTATGCGTGGCACGAATTTTGCTGTTTGGCTTGGGCCAGGGTGGGGGCCGCATTGCTACACGAGCTCAGATCGTGTCGGGCGGTCTAGTTGTCAATTGCTCTGAGCGCGCTTGAAGGTGTCCGGGTCTTGAAACGCTGCACTGGTGGATTGCCTTGAGAGGCTGCTTTGCACTTCTGCTGCGAGGGCCGCAGTGTGCTCCTCCGTGCGGAGAGAGCGCTCTATGTTTCCATTAACTGTGATGACCCCTCGAGGTCCTGGCATCTTGAGCTTGAGGTATGCATAATGCGGTACCGCATTGAATCTTGCAAATGTGGTTCGCCCGAGCAGTGCATGATAGCCACTGCGGAACGGGACTATATCGAAGATTAATTCTTCGCTTTGGAAGTTATCCGGGGATCCGAAGACCACTTCCAGTGTAATTGAGCCTGTGCAATGGGCCTCTACACCTGGAATGACGCCTTTAAAGGTCGTTTTTGTGGGTTTGATCCTTGAGGGGTCTATACCCATTTTGCGCAATGTGTCATGATAAAGCAGGTTCAGGCTGCTGCCTCCAGCCATAAGGACTCGAGTGAGGTGAAATCCGTCGATGATTGGGTCTAGGACCAGTGCGGCGAATCCACCATGACGGATACTAGTGGGGTGGTCCCTGCGATCAAAGGTGATCAAACAGGAGGACCATGGGTTGAACTTTGGGGCGACTGGCTCCAACGCATATACGTCCCTGAGCGCACGCTTCCGCTTCCTCTTGGGGATGTGGGTTGCGTATATCATGTTCACCGTCCGCACTTGTGGGGGGAACCTCTTCTGTCCTCCGGTGTTCGGCTGCCGGGGTTCTTCCTCGTCATTGCTATGTGGCCCCTTATCTTTGTTTTCGGCAATTAACTTGCCGGCCTGCTTGAATACACAACAATCCCTATTGGTGTTGTTGGCTGGCTTGTCGGGGGTGCCGTGTATTTGACACGAGCAATCGAGTATGCGGTCCAAACTGGACGGGCCCAGAGTGCTTCTTTTAAATGGCTTTTTCCGCTGACTGGGTTTAGGGCCTTTGAATCCGGCATTGACTGTCGTGTCCTCGGTATTGTCGCTGTTAATGCGGCGCTTATGTTTGTTGCGACGTGACCTATTATTGCCGTCCTTGGTGTCCGAAGTACCATGGTTCCTTGATATGTTATTACTGCGAGCCAGCCAGCTGTCTTCTCCCGCACAAAAGCGGGTCATGAGTGTCGTGAGGGCTGCCATAGATTTCAGCTTTTCCTAACCAAGGTGTCGGGCTAGCCACTCGTCGCGGATGTTGTGTTTGAAAGCTGCTAGGGCCTCTGCATCCGGATAGTCGACGATTTGATTTTTTTTGTTAGGAACCGAGTCCAGAATTGCCTGGCCGATTCTTTTGGCTGCTGAATTATGTGGCTCAAGTCATCGGCATCTCGTGGTCGCACATAGGTGCCCTGAAAGTTGTCGAGGAATGCGACCTCCAGATCTTCCCAACAGCTAATGGACTCTGCTGGCAAGCTGTTAAGCCAATGCCGCGCTGGTCCTTTGAGATTTAGTGGGAGGTATTTGATGGCGTGTAAGTCATCACCGCGGGCCATGTGGATGTGGAGGAGGAAATCCTCGATCCATACCGCAGGATCTGTTGTGCCGTCGTATGATTCAATATTTACAGGTTTGAAACCCTATGGGATTTGATGATCCATTACTTCGTCTGTGAAGCATAGGGCGTGCGCGGCGCCTCTGTATTGGGCTATATCGTGACGCAGCTTGAATGGGTCTTGCCCGCTGTGTTTGGCCCGACCGGATTTACTTTTACTGTATCCGGCGTGACGTTTATCATCTCGCATAGTGGCGCGCCCTCGTGATCCGTAGATCGATCTTGCATGCTTTGCTTTGTCCTCCAATACGTCTCGCAGGTCTGGCGTATTTCCCCATGCCTTTTTATTTGAATGATGTCGGGGTGCGGGCTGAGTTTTTGGCTGGAATGCCTCTCTATCGCGGCCACGAGGTGGCCGATCAGCCGCGTCATACGCTTCTTCCTCCAGTCGGGGTATCAACCTGCATTTTGGGTAACTCTTGGAGGGGCGTTCGAGTTTATATTCCTCGGCCGCGAGGACTCCAATCCATCTGTCAGCTAGCTGATCTTGATCAGCTTGAAGCTGCTGCTGTTTTTTCTTAAGGCTATTTGCGTGGCCATAAGCCGGCGCTTGAAGCGCTCTTGTTCGTTGGGATCCTCTGGCACGGCGAATTCGTCATCGCCGAGGCTTGCCTCGTCTTCGGAGGGGGGCATGTAATTATCATCCTCCGCCTCTCCATCTGCCGCTCTCTTAGGAGGGCTGGCTCCTCCATCCTCCTGCTCTAAATCTTGCTGGAGGGGATTGTTGTTGTCTTCCGCACTATCCGGAGTGTTATTATCTCCTATGCCGGTATCACCACTTTTGCTTTGGCGGGACTTAGAGCGGTGCCGCTGATGTCGGTGCTTGGGTTGCTTCTTGGAGGGGTCATCCTCTGCTGTCTCGTCGCCATTGCCTTCTTTGGGTGTGTCCACCATGTATATATCGTATGATGAGGTGGTTGTCCAATGCCCTGTGGGCAGTGGTTCCTCTTCGTCTCCCGCATCGTCGTCCATACCGTCGATGTCTTCGGAGTCGAAGTCGAGCATGTCGGTTAAGTCCTCGACAGTGGCTACTAAGTGGGTGGTGGGTGGGCCGCGAATTCCTCCGCCATCCGCATCCCAATCCTGCTGGACATAGTTCGGCCAAGATCCTCCTAACAAGGAAAGAGACCTTAATGAGTTCAGTATGTCGCCAAAGGGCGAGTGCTGAAAAATATCCGCGGAGGTAAATTCCATGATCGGCGCCCAATCGGATTTGCTAGGAATGGGTGCAGGCGATTCGGAGTCTGTGGCTGGAGAAGGATCCGGCAGTCTAACAAAACGGCTATCGTGCAGGGTAAGGTCGATGTTCGGCTCGATCGCCGCTGAGGGTAAGGCCTCCGTGGCAGGGTCCATCCACCCATCCATGGACGGCACAACGGGCTCCGAATTGAGGGTCGGAGCGGCTGCCGGTGCGATCTCCTGAACACTGTCCGATGGTAGAGCTAAATCGTGCTCATCGTGACCGTGTGACGCACAGGGCAGGGGCTCGATCCGTCGAAGATCAAGTCTCCACGGATATCGGCCGCGTAGTTTAAGCTTCCAAACCTGACCTGGTGGCTAGGGGCGTAACTTTCGATCTTCTCCAGATGGCCAAGCGAATTGGCCGCAGTGCAAAGCCGCCGAATACAAAAATCTATCCGGGGAGAAAAGTCTCACCCTGGACTGCATCGCTATCGATCATCGTAGGAGCCATCAAGCCTAACGGCGATGACACAGAGGAACTCTCAATGAAAGCACCAATGTCGGTGTCAAAACCGGCGGATCTCGGGTAGGGGGCCCGAACTGTGCGTCAAAGGCGGATGGTAACAGGAGGTAGGGAACACGATGTTTTACCCAGGTTCGGGCCCTCTTGATGGAGGTAAAACCCTACGTCCTGCTTGATTAATATTGATGATATGGGTAGTACAAGAGTAGATCTACCACGAGATCGGAGAGGCTAAACCCTAGAAGCTAGCCTATGGTATGATTGTATGTTGTCCTACGGACTAAAACCCTTCGGTTTATATAGACACCAAAGGGGGCTAGGGTTACACAAGGTCGGTTACAAAGGAGGAGATATACATATCCGTATTGCCTAGCTTGCCTTCCACGCCAAGTAGAGTCCCATCTGGACACGAGACGAAGTCTTCAATCTTGTATCTTCATAGTCCAACAGTCCAGCCAAAGGATATAATCCGGCTGTCCGAAGACCCCCTAATCCAGGACTCCCTCAATGAGACTTTCCGTCGCATGGGGTTGACTAACAAAAATCCTAAGACGTCTAACACTGTTTTCCATGGAGTGGTGTCAGGTAAGTCGGCGTACCCAGTGGGCAAGATTGAACTGGAAGTACCCTTTGGAGATGAGCATGATTCTAGGGCTGAGAAGTTAACTTTTGAGGTGGTCAAAATCAAGAGCCCATATCACGCCCTGTTTGGACAACCGGCTTATGCCAAGTTCATGGCATGGCCCTGTTATGTTTATTTGCAGCTCAAGATGCCGGGTCATAAGGGTACCATCACAGTGCATGGGAGTCGAAAGATAGCCTTGGAATGTGAGGAAGGCGATGCCGCTTACTTTGAATCTGTTTGTGCAACAGAGGAGTTAAAGTTTTACAAAGACAATGTTGACCCGGCGGACATGACGTCTTTGAAAAAGCCAACTACGGAGCATGAGCCGTTGCTGAAGTTTAAGTCGGTTGATGACACTAAGCTTGTTGATTTTGTTCCAGGTGACTCATCTAAGCAGTTTAGTATCAGTGCTAATCTGGATCCCAAATAGGAAAGTGCGCTCATCGAGTTCATCTGTGAGAATCGGGACATCTTTGCATGGAAACCTTCTGACATGCCGGGTGTACCAAGAGAACTCACTGAGCACACTCTCAATATTGATCCAAAATTTAAGCCGGTCAAGCAGTTTCTTCAGCGGTTCAATGAGGAAAGGCGCAAGGCCATTGGTGAAGAAGTGGCCCGGCTCTTGGGGGCCGGGTTCATTAGTGAAGTTTTTCATCCAGAGTGGCTGGCTAACCTAGTGCTCGTGCTTAAAAAGAACGGCACCTGGCATATGTCTGTGGATTACACGGACTTAAATAAGGCTTGTCCGGCTGATCCTTTCGCTCTCCCTCGCATTGATCAAATAATTGATGCTACGGCGGGTTGTGAGCGTTTGAGCTTTTTGGATGCTTATTCTGGTTATCATCAGATCAAGATGGCAGTTAAGGACCAGGAGAAGGCGACTTTTATTACTTCGTTTGGAGCCTTCTTCTATGTGTCTATGCCTTTTGGGCTTAAAAGTGCCCAGGCGACTTATCAGCGATGTGTGCAGAACTATCTTCACAATCAGATTGCGCGCAATGTTCATGCTTATGTGGACAATATAGTGGTGAAGTCCAGGGAGAAGGAGACCTTGATAGATGATCTGAAGGAAACCTTTGATAACCTCCGGGTCTACAAGATGATGCTTAACCCGACCAAGTGTGTTTTTGGAGTGCCGGCGGGCAAGCTTTTGGGTTTTCTCGTTTCTAACATAGGCATCGAGCCTAAACCGGAGAAAATCAAAGCAATTACATCTTTGGCTAAACCGGCATGCATCAATGACGTTCAGCGGTTGGCAGGTCGTGTTGCTGCTTTAAGCCGGTTCATAAGACGATTAGGTGAGAAGGCCATACCGCTATATCAAATGATGAAGAAGACAGATGATTTTATCTGGAGTGATGCTGCTAACTCTGCCTTTGAAGATCTAAAGAGACAGCTCGCTGAGCCGTCGGTTCTTGCTGCTCCCATTGATAAGGAGCCCTTATTGTTATATGTGGCTGCTAACACACAGGCTGTCAGTGTGGCCATTGTCGTAGAGCGCAAAGAGGCTGGCAAGGAATATCCGGTTCTTCGGCCGGTTTACTACGTTAGTGAGGTGCTCATTGAGTCCAAACAGAGATATCCACATTGGCAGAAACTTGTTTTGGGGTGTTCATGGCGACCCGGAAGCTTAAGCATTATTTTCAGGAATATATGTGAATTTTGGAATATCAAACACAGTCCAAACGGACTAAACACTTACGGAGATTTTTTGGAAAATATGTGAATTTTGGGAAGTGGAATCAACGCGAGACGATGCCCGAGGGGCCCACGAGGGTGAGGGGCGCGCCCCAGGGGGTAGGGCGTGCCCTAGGCCCTCGTGGCCACTCCGTAAGGCAGTTGGTGCCCTTCTTTCACCGCAAGAAAGCCAATATCTGGATAAAAATCGTGCCAAAATTTCAGCCTAGTCGGAGTTACGGATCTCCGGGAATTTAAGAAACGGTGAAAGGGAAGAATCAGGGAGCACAGAAACAGAAGGAAACAGAGAGAGAGAGAGATCCAATCTCGGAGGGGCTCTCGCCCTCCGCCTCCATGGAGGCCATGGACCAGAGGGGAAACCCTTCTCCCATCTAGGGGGAAGGTCAAGGAAGAAGAAGAACAAGGGGGGGGGGGGCTGTCTCCCCCTCTCTCCCGGTGGCGCCAGAATGCTGCCGGGGCCATCATCGCAACAACGATCTACACCAACAACTTCACCGCCGTCAGCACCAACTCTTCCCCCCTCTATGCAGCGGTGTAACCCCATTTTTACTGGTTGTAATCTCTACTTAAAATGGTGCTCAACACTATATATTATTTCCCAATGATGTATCGCTATCCTATGATGTTTGAGTAGATCCGTTTTGTCCTATGGGTTAATTGATGATCGTGATTGGTTTGAGTTGCATGCTTTATTATTGGTGCTGTCCTATGGCGCTCTCCGTGTCGTGCAAGCGTGAGGGATCCCCGTTGTAGGGTTTGCAATATGTTAATGATTTTCTTATGGTGGGTGGCGTGAGTGACAGAAGCACAAACCTGAGTAAGTAGGTTGTTTGCGTATGGGAGTAAAGAGGACTTGATGCCTTATAATGCTATGGTTGGGTTTTACCTTAATGTTCTTTAGTAGTCGCGGATGCTTGCTAGAGTTCCAATCATAAGTGCATATGATCCAAGAAGAGAAAGTATGTTAGCTTATGCCTCTCCCTCAAATAAAATTGCAATAATGATTACCGGTCTAGTTATCGATTGTCTAGGGACAAATAACTTTCTCGTGACAAAGATCTCTCTACTGAAACTAACTTAGTTGTTTCTTTATCTAAACAACCCCTAGAATTTATTTACGTGCTCTGTAAGTGCATCTACTGCCCCTTCATGATTTTTGTGTATTGAAGACTTATAGATTAAGGGACTAATGCGTTTGTGAGTGTACACAGGTCTATAAGTCTGTGAGGAGTTTGATATTTACAGAGAAAGTCGACCCCTAAAAATGAATGTCTTCGACTGAAGACTTTGGCTTTCTGAAGACTTCGAAAGTGAAGAAATTGGTGTGACCGTGAAGACTTGATATTCATATGAGGATCATGAAGCATGAAGACTTTTGTTTTCGTAGTTTCTTTTTCTCCTTCTTGACTCGTAGGAAACACCGTACTGTTAAAGGGGGTCGAGGTAAAACTAAGGAAAAGTTTCCAAGTGATGCTCATCTCAAAATCCTACACCTACCAATCCATTCGAGTGAAGCCATTGGAAATCTCATACAGTTCAGTTAATTTCTTCAGTGAAAAAGATGAAGCTCTTCTAGTCTCTGAGGAATTTGTTTTAACTGAGGAGTTAGGAATTCGCCAGTGCAGATTACCTACAAGTGAGGAACATGATAGTCCTGAGGAATTTGATAGTCAAATTTCTGACCGTTGCTGTGCTACGCGCCAGCTGTCCCAAAATATCTACCCACCTAACGGTCATATCATTTAAGGGCATTTATGTCTTATCATGTCGGGCTGCTCCCTAGGCTATAAATAGCCGCCCCCTACAACCACTAGCTGGTTGGCTGCTCCGCGAGAAAGTGACACTTGTCATTGAGAGAATCCCATCCTCTGAGGACTTTGAGCGAAAATCATCAAGTGAGGAAAAACCCAAAGCCCCAAACCAAACACCTACAAACCCAAGTGATTGAGCATCACTGAAGAGATTGTTCCTATGTGGAACCGATGCTTGTTACCTTTGAGGACTGTGCATCCTCCAAACGGTTAGGCGCCATGGTCTAGAGCATCCAAGAGGAAATTTTGGATCGCCGAGTGACCAAGTTTGTGAAGGTTTGTAAGTCACCTGAAGCCTTACCACGGGTGATTGGACGAGGTCTGTGTGACCTTAGTTTAAGGAGAATACGGTGAGGACTGTGTGTCCGGGACTGTGTGTCCTCAGGTTTAAATACCTAGCCGCTCTAACCAGACGTACAACTGTCACAATAGTTGGAACTGGTCTACCAAATCATTGTATTCACCAAGCTTATTGGTTCTATTTCCTCAACCCCTTCATTTCCTCATTAATGTGTCGTGTGCTTGTTCATATCTGTTTGAAGGCTTTGACTGAAGACTTTATCAATTTCCTCAGTTCAATTTCTTCAGTCTGTTTGTCTTCATTCTGTTTTATCCCGTGCTTACGCTTTTTGTACTCTATGTCTGTTTTCATTTCATCATGATATCCATGTTCATGTTATGTCATCTATACATCTGAGTACTTATTCCGCTGCAAGTAGTTCTTTGCTTAGGAATTTCCACACCCTGAAATTTCTCAGTGAAGAACTCATAAATATCGCCTATTCACCCCCCCCTCTAGTCGACTTAACGCACTTTCAATTGGTATCAGAGCAAGGTACTCCCTTGTTCTATGTGATTTTGGTTTAACCGCCTAGAGTTTTAGTTATGTCGATTGCAGGAATGAAGACTGTGATATGCCCCATCTTTGATGGTCATGATTATCCCAAGTGGAAGGCCATGATGAAGAAGTGCCTCATGGCGATGAACAGTGAACTATGGACCGTCACTGTCGGTGTCAAAACCGGCGGATCTCGGGTAGGGGGTCCCGAACTGTGCGTCTAGGCCGGATGGTAACAGGAGGCAAGGGACATGAAGTTTTACCCAGGTTCGGGCCCTCTCGATGGAGGTAAAACCCTACATCCTGCTTGATTAATATTGATGATATGGGTAGTACAAGAGTAGATCTACCACGAGATCGAAGAGGCTAAACCCTAGAAGCTAGCCTATGGTATGATTGTTGATGTGTATGTTGTCCTACGGACTAAAATCCTCCGGTTTATATAGACACCGGAGAGGGTTAGGGTTACACAAAGTCGGTTACAATGGTAGGAGATCTTCATATTCGTATCGCCAAGCTTGCCTTCCACGCCAAGGAAAGTCCCTTCCGGACACGGGACGGAGTCTTTAATCTTGTATCTTCATAGTCCAGGAGTCCGGCTGAAGGTATAGTCCGGCTATCTGAACACCCCCTGATCTAGGACTCCCTTAGTAGCCCCTGAACCAGGCTTCAATGACGACGAGTCCGGCGCGCAGATTGTCTTCGGCACTGCAAGGCGGGTTCCTCCTCCAAGTACTTCATAGAAGATTTTGAACACAAAGATAGTGTCCGGCTCTCTAAAATAAGTTTCCACATATTGCCATAGAGAGAATAATATTTACACCAATATAATCTGCTGACGTATTCCGTAGCGTGACACACCACGGCCAAGCCTTTATCTGAGTCGTTTTATTATCCCACCTCAGCGCGTCATGCGAGGCGGTTTCCTTGGCACGTCTTGTTAAAGCAGAGAACGTGTCCCCTTATCCCTGGATTCTCATCAATACGGGCGTGGGTAACCCAACCGCTTCTAGGACTCCTAGATTATAGGCAAGTCCGAACGGACACGGAGAGGACGCTTGATATTCACCCTCTTTATAAAGGGGACAATGCTTTTATTTTTCCCTCCCATGCTCAATCGAATCCTTCCCCCACCTCAAGCTCAAACGCCCGAAGTTCAGGTCAGGCGCTCCGAACCTTCAGTCATGTCCGGATCTAGCCTTCAAGGCCGATGGATGCCTTCCTCCGTCAGGAAAGAAGACATCAAGAAGTTGAGGGAGGCCAGATATCTGACCGCCGAGATTTTGCATTGGCTGCCTCCCCGAGGGCAGCCGTCCCCACCCCCGAACCCAACGAGAACGTCGTGTTCGTTTCCCACTTCCTCCGAGGTCTAGGCCTTGCCCTGGATCCTTTCGTCGGGGGTTTGATGTTTTACTACGGGCTAGATTTTCATGATCTAGCTCCGGACTCCTTTCTTCATATCACGACATTTATTGTCATGTGTGAGGCCTTCCTCCGGGTTACCCCTCACTTTGGCATATGGCTCAAGACCTTTGAAGTGAAGCCGAAGATGGTCGAGGGGCAACATGCAGCGTGTGGAGGTGCCTCAATACGCAAGATGACGGGAGCTTCGTGGCCCAAAGGTTCCATCCCAGAGGTGTCTGAATTGTGGCAACAGGAGTGGTTCTACATCACGGCTCCTAGAAGTGCCAAGTGGGCGGTTCCCCCTGTTTTCCGCTCGGGCCCTCCACCACAGCTGATGTCATGGATCAGCAGAGGTCTGAGCTGGCGGCCAGTCAAGGACGTGCCTATACTGCAATGCCACATTCGAGATCTCTTCAATGGAGATTTCAGTTTGGTTACGGTAATACATGTTATGCTGGTTCGTCAAGTCCAGCCTTGCAAATGCCGGCCTCTTCGCCTGTGGGAGTTCAATCCCGAGGGACCGTGTGCCATTCAAAATTTTCCCAGCCTGACGCACGAGGAGATGTACAAGTCATTCTTCGGACCTCAGGTGGAGTGTCCGGAAATCACCGAGGACGTGGGCCTGAGTAGTAACCGCACCGCCGAACAGGTAAGGCATCTTCCGGCCGAACATACTATCTCTACTTTGTTACGAAGTTATTTCTGAGAGTTCTCTTTTTGACCAGGACTGGCTAACAAAGGCGAAGTTGATTCGGTGTTCGGCCCCCCTCCCTGAGGGTTTGGAAAATCTGGTATTGGAAAAGATGCTCCAGACCGCACCTTGCCCGAAGCCCTTGAAGGAAGATACTATGGAGGATAATGCGGGCGGATGCGGGCCCCCAACGCTGCCCATTCTAGCCGAGGGAGCGAGCGTTTCCATGAGGGAAGGCGACCAGAAGAGGAAAAGGACTGCTCCCGGGGATTCAGAAGCCGAAGCTTCCAAACGGGAGAAGAAGTCTCCTGCAGAGGGTCCTACCTTGGGGGGTGTTGTTGCCGCACAAAGTCCGCGGGGGGATCAATTCTCCCACGAGTCGTAAGTGACCTGAAATACTTTTAGTAGTACAAATATGCCATCTTTTTCTTCTGAGAAAATAACCACCGCATATATTTTTGCAGTTCGGGCCTTAGCCCCTCTCAAATGAGCTCATCTTCGGGGGATCTTCTTCCAGAGATGATGGAGAGCGAAACGCCTCCTCCGGACTCCTCCGTTCCAGAAGCGGGTGACCCTGATGTGTCGTCGCGGAGGGCCTCTCCGAGTCCGGTGAGGCCAGAAGATAATCCCATTGACCCCCGAAGCTCCCAGTGTCCGGCTCCCGAAGAGAGCAGACAAAAGAGTCCGGCCCCGTCTAGTGTGTGATCGGATGTTCTGAGGGAGTTGGTGGGGCGAGCGGCCATCTCAGATGAACACCGTGTGATGATGAATACGGTGATGGAGAGAATATCGTCCACCGAAAGCGGATTGCATGAAGCTTTTATGAGTCTACGGACATGCTTTGAGGTACGTAAAAGAATGTATGATAATCCTGCACATGCTAGGTGTGCCCTGTGTAGATAGTAGCCCCTGAGACTCTGGTTGTCGTCGGAGACGATGACGAACAGAGGATCATAATCCCAGGAAATAACCATACTGCCTCTATGTGCAGGTGATGGAAGCTCCGGTGGCTAGCCGGACTAGCGAGTTTGCCCATTTAGAATGGCAGTTGGATGCGGCAGACGCCGACATCAAGCTTGTTAACAAAAGGCTTGACGAGGCACAAGGTAAGTGTCAATATCTGGTAAACGCCACATAGGAAGAGCAGCATGATGCCAATATCTTTAATATGTTGTGACTGCAGATTGAGCTGCCACTGTTGAAGCCTTGCGGGCAGAACTTGCCCGAGCCAAGGAACAAGCGAGGCTGGGTAATGCGGCTGATGTGAAGGCGGCCGAAGAGTTGCAAGCCGAGAAGGCCGCGCATGGCGAGACCCGAGACAAGATGGCCAAGATGGCTATAGAATTAAAAGCCGCCGCCGACCGTTGCTGGGTTCTTGAAAAAGGAAAACCAAGCGAAGGCATCGGACCTTGAGAAGGCTGCTGCGACGAAAAGGGATCTCTGCTCTGCTATGAGGGCAAAGAAGGAGGAGCTACGGGAAGCCGGGGATATTGTAGCTGGGAAATCCTTTATGTTGCGGAGGAAATTCGGAGATCCACGATGTCACGCCCTCGATGCGGCTATATCTCCCACGTGTCGAAGCACGACTTAGAGGCATAACCGCATTGAAAGCAATGTCGCAAGTGAGCTAATCTTCACACAACCCATGTAATACATAAGGGAAAGATACATAGTTGGCTTACAATCGCCACTTCACACAAATACATGAATAAAGCATTACATCATCCAAATACACTCAAGGTCCGACTACGGAACCAAAATAAAAGAAGAACCCCAAATGCGATAAGGTCCCTGATCGACCCCAACTGGGCACCACTACTGATCAACTAGAACGAAACAACACAAAGGACAAGATCTTCATCGAGCTCCTCCTGATCTTGGTTGCGTCATCTGCACAGACTCATCGGCACCTGCAAGATGGTTTTGGAAGTATCTGTGAGCCACGGGGACTCAGCAATCTCGTACCCTCGCGATCAAGACTATTTAAGCTTATGGGTAAGATAAAGGTATGAGGTGGAGCTGTAGCAAGCGACTAGCATATATGGTGGCTAACATATTCGCAAAAGAGAGCGAGAAGAGAAGGCAAAGCACGATCGAGAAACTATGATTAAGAAGTGATCCTAGAACAACCTACGTCAAACATAACTCCAACACCGTGTTCACTTCCCGGACTCCGCCGGAAAGAGACCATCACGGTTACACACGCGGTTGATGCATTTTAATTAAGTTAAGGTTCAAGTTATCTACAATCGGACATTAAAAAATTCCCATCTGCCCATAACCGCGGGCACGGCTTTCGAAAGTTCAAATCCCTGCAGGGGTGTCCCAACTTAGCCCATCACAAGCTCTCACGGTCAACGAAGGAATAGACCTTCTAGCGGGAAGACCCGATTAGACTCGGAAATCCCGGTTACAAGACATTTCGACAAGGTAAAACTAAACCAGCAACACCGCCCGAATGTGCCGACAAATCCCGATAGGAGCTCCACATATCTCTTTCTCAGGGCACACTCAGATGAGCCAGACGTCGGGTAGGCCAGCCCAGAGTTGCCCCTGGTAGCCCCGGACATCGCTCGGTTGGACCAACACTCAGAGGAGCACTGGCCCGGGGGTTAAAATAATGATGACCCTTGGGCGCGCGACCCCCAAGGGAAAAGAAAAGGCTAGGTGGCGAATTGTAAGACCAATGTTGGGCATTGCTGGAAGAGTTTTACTCAGGGCGAACTGTCAATTTGTTCCCATTATTACCCAACCGCGTAAGGAATGCAAAATCCGGGAACATAACACCGATATGACGGAAACTACGGCAGAAAGAGTGGAACAAAACACCAGGCATAAGGCCGAGCCTTCCACCCTTTACCAAGTATATAGATGCATTAAGTAAATAAGATATATAGTGATATCCCAACAAGTGAACATGTTCCAATAAGGAACAACATCTCCATGTTCCAACAAGGAACAAACTTCAATCTTCACCTGCAACTAACAACGCTATAAGAGGGGCTGAGCAAAACGGTAACATAGCCAAGCAATGGTTTGCTAGGACAAGGTTTAGAGGCTTGGTTCAAAAGTATGGGAGGCATGATAAACAAGTGGTAGGTATCGCAGCATAGGCATAGCAAAAGAGCGAGCATCTAGCAAGCAAAGATAGAAGTGATTTCGAGGGTATGGTCATCTTGCCTGAAATCCCGCAAGGAAGAAGAACGGGTCCATGAAGAAGACAAACGGACGTAGACGAACGGGTCCTCACAAACGCGACGTTACCGGAACCAACCCGAAGAAGCAAACATCGGAAAGAAGCACACAACATAGTAAACAACCAACACATGAACATGGGATGATATGCGGGATGCGGTATGCGATGCATATGCATGATTTGGCAATGAATGAACAAACCTGGACTCAACTTGGAAATCCAATGGTTCCACTGGAAAGGTGAGATGAAATCGCTTGAAAACGATATAAAGAACACCGGAATCGGAGTTACGGTTTGGAAATGGCAAGCAATTCAAATATGACCACGTTCTGCGATATACAACAAGTAGCCATCTAAATGCAATGAGATGAACAAGCTACAACACCCAAACATGACAACAAAATATATGGCAGGGATCCATTCAAGATTCTTAACAAAAGTCTAGCAGTGAGCTACGGCCAAATCATCCATTAACAGGTTCAAACAAGCATGGCAAAAATGCATATGGTAAACAGATTTCAGACTTAGTGAAATTAACACTTCTCTGGAATTTCAGATCAGATAGCACTCTTTGAAGCAAGAGAACTATATGCTACAGGAACTTAACATGGCAAAGTAAAGCATGGAATGGAGCTACTCAAAGAGCTTAACAAAAGTCCCTTAGTGACATTGAGCCAAAAGGGATCAGAAAATACAATTGCAAGCATGTGAACATGGCAAAAGCATAACCAGTTCTCAGACTTAGTGAAAACTGGGGCATGCTGAAAACAGATATCAAGTAGGCATGTTTACGAGCTCGATGCACTCACTACAGAGCAAGCCATGACAATCTAAGCATACACCCATCAAGAATACACATTATACAAGCTAGACATGGCAAGAACAATAACATGGCATGCACGGATCAACTACAATATCCTCGGCAAAATTGCTAACAAGTAGACAATCTGCCCAGATTCATGAAATAGCAAAAGTAGAGCTCGATTGACTCAAGATAGGGTGCTCCATAATTGCAAACAAAGACATGGATGGATAGAGCACTATAAGATTAACAAAACATCATTACTGATCATCCTCAAAAGAGGCATGGATCACTAGGAAACAACATGAACATATGGCATAATGAGATAAACAGATCAAGGACTTGGTGGAGATGCTAAGTCCCTGAAATCAGCATTAACGAATGCTCCACTTTGCAAGCTTGTGCTAGTCACCACACATATCACAAAAATACATGGGTTGCACCTCTGGATAGATGGCAAAACCCTTAACAAAACATATGTTGAGCTCAGGGGCATATCATGCACACATTAATCATGGCAAAAATGACAAATATCTAAATGGAGTAGCAGATCTGACAATTAACTCAAATAGCTCTGTTCTAACAGCATTTCGGGCATCAAGATGAACTCAAATGAAAATGATGCAATGAGATGAAATGATGTACTCTCTGAGGCGAACATTTTGATATGCTATATGCATGAATCGGAGCTATTGATGCAAAGTTACGAGGCGATGAACATGTGCATTTGAAACATGGGAAACTCGGGGACTTAGTAGAAATTACCACCTCCAGATCTAGGGTTCTTGGCATGGATTTCGAGGCAGGGCCGGATCTCGCCGGAGATGGGAAAGAAGGCAGGGAGGCGCGGGGCGGCGCCGGAGAAGTGAGGGCGGTCGGATCCGGTCCGGCCCGACCGGATCCACGACGAGCGGCGGCGGGGGCGGCCCATGGCGGCGGCGGAGGCGCTGCTGG
>NC_057812.1:274669640-274811825 GCF_018294505.1 Triticum aestivum
TGGGCGGGTCCGCGATGGGCCGCGGCCGGCCTAACGCGGGGAGGAGAGAGAGGAGGGTCGGCGCGGATGAGGTGGCGGCGCCTGGTTGGTGGAAATCGGCGGCGGAGTGACATGGCGGAAGCTGATAGGTCGGAGTGAGGTGGCCGGGCGGGGTGGACATGTCCGGCCGCCGGGCGGACGTGTCCGGCGGCGCAAGGAGGATGAAGGTTAGAGTTCATCCGCGAATTTCGGGAGGGGAGCACATATTTATAGGTAGAGGGAGCTAGGAGAGTCCAAATGAGGTGCGGTTTTCGGCAACGCGATCGTGATCGAACGCTCTAGATGATGGAGAGGGTTTTGGTGGGTTTTGGGCCGCTTTAGAAGGGTGTTGGGATGCAACACACACGAGGCCTTTTCGGTCCCTCGGTTAACCGTTGGAGCATCAAACGAAGTCCAAATGGTACGAAACTTGATAGGCGGTCTACCGGTAGTAAACCAAGGCCGCATGGAAAGTCTCGGTCCAATCCGGAAATGTTTAATCCCCACACATGAAAGAAAGGTAGAAATGACCACCGGAGGAGAACGGAGCGCCGGATTGCAAAAAGGACAACGGGGAAAATGCTCGGATGCATGAGATGAACATGTATGCAAATGAAATGCACATGATGACATGATATGCAATGCATGACACACAAGCAATGACAAGGCAACAGCAGCGAATAACTGGACGACACCTGACACATCAGTCACGGGGCATTACACATGGTATGCCCCTCTGGATCGGCTGTGGAGTTCGAAGGATGTGTATATGGATTTGGCAGCGAGCGCTGCCGATGCGGCCAAGTACTTCCAGGTTCAGACGGACCATGGAGTAGACCAGCTGTTTTGGAGACAATTCCATTCTCCTGAGCGTCCACTTTCATTGACTGACCAATTAGCCGGATGGGCCGAACTAAATAGGTTGTCCGGACTCTCTATGAGGTCTGTTGTGGATCAGCTATGGCCGGGAAGGTCAAAACCGAACAGCTATTTCAGCTTGGTGCAGCAGGTCCTTGACGTGGTGCCGCGCATTAATGCGATGAGGAGGTCGGCGTGCATAGAGGGCGCACGGATTGCCTTTGCCCGTGTTAAGGCATATTGGGCGGAGATGGATGCTACCAATGTTGCAGCGTGGGATTCGGCTATAGGTTGAAAGGCTGCCGAGCACTACTTTGAAGAAGTTCTTGAGGGTGCCCATTTGATAGAGACCCAGTGCTCAAAAAATATTATGTTTGAGTGATATGTAATCTCATTGTAAGCGAAATGCTTTTATAAATTTTTATAAGGCTATTTTTATACTTTTGCCTGAAAGTAATATGATGCCTCCTGGGCGGCCGTTTATGTATACATGTGTATAACCTAAAAGATTGCAGCCGTCGGCTTCAACCCTCACGCATATAATGCGGAGGTGCTCGCAAAAACACGCATTCACACTTAACCCAACGTCTTGGTCCTATTAAGGAGGTGATAGCGGAGCGAGCGAGGCAACCGAACTATAACGCTTTAGCACTTTCACTTAGCCATAGGAGTTTGACAGTGGGGCTACTAGATAGCCCCTGGTGGCTCCGCATTCTCCCGATCTCGGGGTGCGTACATGCCTGGCCGGGAAACAACACTTTGTTAAGGCGGAGGAATTCTAACATTCCCAAAGGTCATCGAGTGGTTGACCAGTCTCACGCTATATCATGACAGTCAGTTTTCGGCTTTCTCTACTGAGGTGCTCGTCCGGATGAACCAGGGCACAATCGCAGTAGTTCTCCTGGTGCTACCTTAGCCGGCAAGGCGGAACGTAAGGCACCAAAACACAGGAGCCGGGCAAACCCAACATTTGACCAAAGACAATGATTCGGAGCTGATGCATATAGGGCCAAACTCGCGATGCCAAACACTCCCTAAGGTATTTGGTCTTTGTGGTATAAACCAGGCATAAATAGTGGCCTTTGTAAGAAGCCCCGTGTGTCCAGGTACGTGCATTGTTCTGGCGTGGCCACATGCCAAGACGTCAGCATCCTTCTCAACGGTGGATATGTATCAACAAGAGACAGTAAAAAAGGTTTACGCAGGGTCTTAATCTAAAAAGAATCCTTGGAGCGGGTCCCTGTTGCATGTCTGCGCCTGTGTCTCCGTTGTGCCGTATCCTGGACGGGTGTAGCACGATGATCGTCTGTAAAAGAGAGGAAGTTAAGTGAAAAAGTTGTCGTGCAAAAGGATAGTTTTTAAAGAAACCATGTATAATTCAAGATGATAAGAAATTGCCACTTGTCTGCGCGCGTTGAGCCCCTTGTATTGACAAATAGGGGTGTGACCACTTATTTCCGTATAAATAGCGGCGCCGAACTTGATTAGTTGTATCTGAGGTCTTGACGACCTATTGGATGCTTTCGCTTGTCCGGGCGCCTTTAGTGTGCGGCGGCCAAGGCAGCCTCACTCTCTTCGGCGCGCAGAGATCGCTTGATATTTCCGTGCATTGTAATGATGCCATGTGGACCGGGCATCTTGAGTGTGAGGGAGGCATAGTGTGGTATTGCATTAAAGCGAGCGAAAGCTTCGCGTCCGAGCAGTGCTTGATAGACACTTTGAAACGGAGCGATGTGGAAAGTTAAATGCTCGCGACGGAAGTTATCGGGGGAGCCGAATGTAACTTGTAGTAGGAGGGAGCCCGTACAACGAGCCCCTGGGCCTGGCGTTACTCCTTTAAAGGTAGTATTGCTATGGTGAATTTGTGTTGGGTCTAACCCCATCCCGCGGATTGTATCCTGATATATTAGGTTTAGGCTACTGCCGCCGTCCATCAAGACCCTTGTGAAGTGATATCCACCAATTACTGGGTCTAATACCAGGGCAGCCCATCCGGCGTGTCGGATACTTGCTGATGGTCGAAAGTGATCGGTTCAGATGACCAGTGGCAGGACTTCGTGGTGACAGGCACTTGGGTATACTTTCCTGGGAGTACCGCATTGTTTTTTCCCTTGATTACGTGTAACACGTTTACTGTTTTGACTTCTGGTGGAAATTGCTTTTGTTCCCCCGTGTCTTGCTTGGGGGGCTCATCCTCGTCTTCACTTGGTGTATCCTCCCCCTTGTGTACGGCGTTGAGCTTGCCGGACTGCTTGAAGACCCAACATTCTCTGTGGGTGTGATTAGCAGGTTTACCAGGGGTACTATGAATCTGACATACTTGGTCCAAAATTTTGTTGAGGCTGGACAATTCGTCCCTGGTGCCTTTAGGGGGCGGCTTTTGTCCTGGCCGAGAGCTTTTGAATCCGGCATTTACTGCCGTGCCCTTCGTGTTGTCTTCTTTATTCTGACGTTTGTTATTGTTGTTGCGCCGTGATTTCCCGTTTCCATCTCTAACTTCAGATGTACTGGGGTCACTGGTGCTGCATCTGGCTAGCCAGCTGTCCTCTCCCGCACAAAAGCGGGTCATGAGGTTTGTTAATGTGGCCATCATTCTCGGCTTATTTTGGCCGAGGTGTCTAGCGAGCCATTCGTCACGGACGCTATGCTTGAAAGCTGCTAAGGCTTCGGCGTCCGTACAGTCGACAATTTGGTTCTTTTTAGTAAGAAACCTGTTCCAAAGCTTTCGGGCTGACTCTCTGGGCTGTTGAGTTATATGACTCAAATCGTCCGCATCCGGAGGTCGGACATAAGTCCCTTGAATATTTGCCCGAAAGGCGTCTTCGAGCTTTTCCCAACTTCCAATGGAGCTTTCGGGGAGGCTTTTGAGCCAGTGACGAGCTGGCCCTTTGAGCTTGAGGGGTAGGTACTTGATGGCGTGGAGATCATCTCCTCGAGCCATATGGATATGAAGGATGTAGTCCTCAATCCAGACCCCAGGGTCTGTTGTTCCGTCATATGCCTCTATGTTTACGGGCTTGAATCCCTCTAGAAATTCGTGGTCCAGCACCTCATCGGTGAAACATAGGGGGTGTGCGGCACCCCTGTAGCTGGGTGTACCGCGTTGTTAGGATGTTTATTGTGTTGCATTGTATGCTGGGGCGCACTTGCGTGGTCCATAGATGGATCTTATTGCACCGTTCTTTGGGTGCGAGTCCTCGCATTGGTTGCGTGTTGTATGGTGAGCAGCGTTGTATGCCGCTCTGTGTTGGTAGAGGGGTCATCTATCCGACCAGGTGGCTGCTTTGATATTTGGTTGTGGGGGGTCTGAGGCCTCCTCATCAAATTCGGGTAGCAGCTTCCGCTTTGGGTAGCTCTTGTAGGGGCGATTGTCGCCGTACCTTGCTGCTGTGTTGAGTATTTTACTCCATCTGATTTGGAGTGTGTCTTGCGCGGCCTTGAGCCTTTGCTTCTGCTTTTTCAAACTCCTCGCGGTGGCAACAAGCCTTTTACGGGCAGTCTGCTGCTCCGGGTGCCTGTCCGGCATTATGTCATCCGGACCATCATCCTTGATAGGATTTGTTTGTTCGGTTTGATTATCCGGATTGCCGTTGTTCGGCAGCGGTTCGCCCTGCTCCAGCGCTGGGTCTGTGTGATTGCTATTTCTGTCGAGGCGGGATTTGGGGCGGCGCTTGGGTCGCCGCTTTGACTGCTTTTCGAGGGAACAAGCCTTCGGTGCGTCCTTCCGCTCTTCGTTGTCATCTTTTGGTGCGTCCACCATGTATATGTCATATGACGAGGTGGCGTTCCAGGGCCCAATAGGCGCTGGTTCTTCATCGTCTCCTTCATCGTCGTCCATACCATCGATGTCTTCGGAGTCGAGGTCGAGCATGTCGGTTAAATCGTCGACGGTGGCTACAAAGTGGGTGGTGGCTGGGCTTTGAATTTCTTCATTGTCCGTATCCCAATCTCGCTGACCGTAGTCCGGCCAGGGCTCTCCTGATAAAGAGAGAGACTTTAGTGATTTCATAACATCGCCGAAGGGCGAGTGCTGAAAGATGTCCACGGCAGTAAACTCCATGATCGGCGCCCAATCGGATTCGATCGGCAGAGGCGCGAATGGTTCGGAGTCCGGAGAGGAGTCCGGCTCCTTGAAATCATGAGTTTCGCAGAGTGCGGGGCTGGTGTTCGGCTCAATCGCTGTTAAGATCGCAGCCCCGAGGTGGCGTCCAACCATCCGTCCTCGATCGATGCGGTTGGTTCCGAATTAAGGGTCGAAGATGATGCGGGTGCGGCCTCCAGGGCACTGTTCGGCGGCAGAGCTAGATCATGCTCGTCGGGACAGTGCGGCGCGCTCGGCAGTGGCTCGAATCCGTCGAAGATCAAGTCCCCACGGATGTCAGTCGTGTAGTTTAAACTTCCAAATCTGACCTGACGGCCAGGGGCGTAGCTTTCGATCTGCTCGAGACGGCCAAGCGAATTGGCCCGTAGTGCGAAGCCGCCGAAGACGAAGATCTATCCGGGGAGGAAGGTCTCACCCTAGACTGCATCACTATTGATGATCGTAGGAGCCATCGAGCCTGACGGCGACGACACAGAGGAACTCTCAACGAAAGCACCAATGTCGGTGTCAAAACCGGCGGATCTCGGGTAGGGGGTCCCGAACTGTGCGTCTAGGCCGGATGGTAACAGGAGGCAAGGGACACGAAGTTTTACCCAGATTCGGGCCCTCTCGATGGAGGTAAAACCCTACGTCCTGCTTGATTAATATTGATGATATGGGTAGTACAAGAGTAGATCTACCACGAGATCGAAGAGGCTAAACCCTAGAAGCTAGCCTATGGTATGATTGTTGATGTGTATGTTGTCCTACGGACTAAAACCCTCCGGTTTATATGGACACCGGAGAGGGTTAGGGTTACACAAAGTCGGTTACAATGGTAGGAGATCTTCATATCCGTATCACCAAGCTTGCCTAACACGCCAAGGAAAGTCCCTTCCGGACACGGGACGGAGTCTTTAATCTTGTATCTTCATAGTCCAGGAGTCCGGCTGAAGGTATAGTCCGGCTATCCGAACACCCCCTAATCCAGGACTCCCTCAGTCACCGAGATTGGTCTTACTGACCTATGCAAGATGGCGGAGGCTGATGATATTCGCAAGTACACGCTACTCAACCTCACGGCGAAGGACATCACCTGCTCCGGCCTATCACAAAATCTGTTCAGGAACGTTATGCATCTCTGCCATGCGAAGCTCATCTGGGACCGACTCTTTGAGGTCTATGAAGGCCATCGATCTCACCATGAACCCTGGTTTGAGGACTTTATGGAATCGCGCAAGGCTATGACTTTCAATCCAGAATCATCATCCTCTGCACCATGCCTTATGGCAAAAGGTGCCAAGGTAACTGAATGCTACCTATCTGAGTTGAGTGATGATGAATTTGGTGATGAATTTGGACCCAGTTATGTCAAACTTGCTTCCCTTGCCACTAAACAACAAAGAGCTTTGGAAAAAGTTCAAAACATGCTAGATGAGAGCGACAATATGTTCGGTGAAGAAATGGATCGTTCTAAAGCTTTGGCTGAAAGTCTTCAGGGACAACGGTCCAAGTTTGATAACCTTCAGAGTCATCATAACACTCTCTTATCTGATCATGAGAAGCTTTCTTACGATTTTCTTCAAAGAAAGCAAGATCTTGAAGAGTTAAGAGTGAGTTATGAAGATCTTTAGAAGGAGCGTGATTCATTACTTGCTCAACAAATCAGTGCTACTCGGGAAGAATTTATTCCTCCAAGTTTGAAATGCATTGAACGTGAATCTGCTAATTCTTCACCTGAATGCTCAAATGCTTCTATTGCTGCAAATTCTTCACTTGTCTCTGCAATCACTAATTCCTCATCTGAGGATGCTGCTAGTATCACTGACCATGCAGGGCTGAAGGAATTGTATGTGACAGGCATGTACAAAAGCCTCAAAGGGCATCAGGCTCTTTGTGATGTGCTTAAGAAGCAGATCCTCAACAGGGACCCTAGGAAAGAGGGTATTGCCTTTGAGAGGAAACTCAATGCTAATGGGACCTACTGGAAACTTGAGAAGTACCCCAAAACCTCATGGGTTCATACAAAGGGACCTTCAGTGGATCCATCTACTTTATCTAGCTTTACATGTGAATCTTCATATTCTTCTGATGAGTCATTTGACACCAATTACAAACTGTTCAAAAATCAGAATGGTGAAGTATTTGCTAGATATGTTGGCACTAACTACAGGAACGACCCCCCTATGAAGAAAATCTGGGTTCCCAAAAGGTGCCTTGAAAGTCTTCAGGTGAATGTCATCATGACACCTAATAACCCACAAGTATAGGGGATCGCAGTAGTTTTCGAGGGTAGAGTTGATACGTCTCCACTGTATCTATAATTTTTGATTGTTCCATGCTATTATATTATCTGTTTTGGATGATAATGGGCTTTATTTTACACTTTTTATATTTTTTTGGGACTAACCTATTAACCGGAGGCCCGGCCCAAATTGTTGTTTTTTGCCTATTTCAGTGCTTCGCAGAAAAGGAATATCAAACGGAGTCCAAACGGAAGGAAACCTTTGGGAGCGTGATTTTTGGAACAAACATAATCCACGGGACTTGGAGTGGACGTCAAGAAACAATCAAGGAGGCCACGAGGCAGGGGGCGCGTCCTCCACCCTCGTGGGCCCCTCGTTGCTCCATCGACCTACTTCTTCCTCCTATATATATCCATCTACCCCGCAAACATCCAGGAGCACCATGAAACCCTATTTCCACCGCCGCAACCTTCTGTACCCAAGACATCCCATCTTGGGGCCTTTTCCGGAGCTCCATCGGAGGGGGCATTGATCACGAAGGGCCTCTACATCAACTCCATGGCCCCTCCGATGATGTGCGAGTACTTTACCTCAGACCTTTGGGTCCATAGTTATTAGCTAGATGGCTTCTTCTCTCTCTTTGGATCTCCATACAAAGTTATCCTTGATTCTCTTGGAGATCTATTCGATGTAACTCTTTTTATGGCATGTTTGTCGAGATACGATGAATTGCGGGTTTATGATCAAGATTATCTATGAACAATATTTGAATCTTCTCTGAATTCTTTTATGTATGATTGGTTATCTTTGCAAGTATCTTTGAATTATCAGTTTGGTTTGGCCTACTAGATTGATCTTTCTTGCAATGGGAGAAGTGCTTAGCTTTGGGTTCAATCTTGCGGTGCTCGATCCTAGTGAGAGAAAGGGAAACGACATGTATTGTATTGTTGCCATCGAGGATAAAAAGATGGGGTTTATATCATATTGCATGCGTTTATCCCTCTACATCATGTCATCTTGCTTAAGGCATTACTCTGTTCTTATGAACTTAATACTCTAGATGCATGCTGGATAGCGGTCGATGTGTGGATTAATAGTAGTAGATGCAGGCAGGAGTCGGTCTACTTGTCACAGACGTGATGCCTATATACATGATCATACTAGATATTCTCATAATTATTCGCTTTTCTATCAATTGCTCGACAGTAATTTTTTCACCCACCATAATACTTATGCTATCTTGAGAGAAGCCACTAGTGAAAACCTATGGCCCCCGGGTCTATTCTCCATCATATAAGTTTCCAATCTATTTTATTTTGCAATCTATATCACAAAATACCAAAAATATTTATCTTATTATCATTATCTCTATCAGATCTCACTCTTGCAAGTGGCCGTGAAGGGATTGACAACCCCTTTATCGTGTTGGTTGCGAGGTTCTTATTTGTTTGTGTAGGTACGAGGTGACTCGCGCATGGTCTCCTACTGGATTGATACCTTGGTTCTCAAAAACTGAGGGAAATACTTACGCTGCTTTGCTGCATCACCCTTTCCTCTTCAAGAGAAAACCAACGCAGTGCTCAAGAGGTAGCAAGAAAGATTTCTGGCGCCGTTGCCGGGGAGATCTATGCCAAATCAAGACATACCAAGTACCCATCACAACTCTTATCCTTCGCATTACATTATTTTCCATTTGCCTCTTGTTTTCCTCTCCCCCACTTCACCCTTGCCGTTTTATTCACCCTCTTTTTCCGTTCCCCTTCTCCTTTTTTAATTTGTCTCTTTTGCTTCTTCGCTTGTTTGCTTGTGTGTTGGATTGCTTGCTTGTCACGATGGCTCAAGATAATACTAAATTGTGTGACTTTGCCAATACCAACAATAATGATTTTATTAGCACTCCTATTGCTCTTTTTACCGATGCTGAATCTTGTGAAATTAATACTGCTTTGCCGAATCTTGTCATGAAAGATCCGTTTTCTGGCCTTCCTAGTGAAGATGCCACTACCCATCTAAACAACTTTATTGATTTGTGTGATATGCAAAAGAAGAAAGATGTGGATAATGATATTGTTAAACTTAAGCTATTTCCGTTTTCGCTTAGAGATCGTGCTAAATCTTGGTTTTCGTCTTTCCCTAAAAATAGTATTGATTCATGGAATAAGTGCAAAGATGCTTTTATCTCTAAGTATTTTCCTCCTGCTAAGTTCATCTCTATTAGAAACGATATTATGAATTTTAAGCAACTTGATCATGAGCATGTTGCACAATCTTGGGAGAGGATGAAATTAATGATACGTAATTGCCCTACACATGGTTTGAATTTATGGATGATTATACAAAAAAATTATGCCGGATTGAATTTTCCTTCTAGAAATCTTTTAGATTTGGCCGTGGGAGGCACTTTTATGGAAATCACTTGAGGAGAAGCTACCAAACTCCTAGATAATATTATGGTTAATTATTCTCAATGGCACACAGAAAGATCTACTAGTAAAAAGGTGCATGCAATTGAAGAAATTAATGTTTTGAGTGGAAAGATGGATGAACTTATGAAGTTGTTTGCTGATAAGAGTTCTCTTACTGATCCTAATGATATGCCTTTGTCTACTTTGATTGAGAATAATAATGAATCTATGGATGTGAATTTTGTTGGTAGGAACAATTTTTGTATTAACGCGTATAGAGGTAATTTTAATCCTAGGCCGTTTCCTAGTAATTCCTCTAATAATTATGGTAATTCCTACAACTATTCTTATGGAAATTATAATAAGATGCCCTCTGATTTTGAATCTAGTATTAAAGAATTTATTGGTTCGCAAAAGAGTTTCAATGCTTTGATTGAAGAAAAATTGCTTAAGATTGATGAATTGGCTAGGAACGTGGATAGAATTTCTCTTGATGTTTATTCTTTGAAACTTAGATCTATTCCACCCAAGCATGATATCAATGAGTCTCTCAAAGCCATGAGAATTTCCATTGATGAGTGCAAAGAAAGAACCGCTAGGATGCGTGCTAAAAAAGATTGCTTTGTAAAAGCGTGTTCTTCCAGTTTTCATGATAATAAATATGAAGATCTAAAAGTGATTGATGTGTCCCCTATTAAATCCTTGTTTTGAAATATGAATCTTGATAATCATGGGACTGGAGATGAATCAACTTCAGTTAGAAGGCGTCCCAATGATTCAGAGTTTTCAGATCTTGATGCTAAAATTGTTAAAAGTGGGATTGAAGAGGTTAAAACTTTAAATAACAATGAACCCACTATCTTGGATTTCAAGGAATTTAATTATGATAATTGCTCTTTGATAGATTGTATTTCCTTGTTGCAATCTGTGCTAAATTCTCCTCATGCTTATAGTCAAAATAAAGCTTTTACTAAACATATCATTGATGCTTTGATGCAATCTTACGAAGAAAAACTTGAGTTGGAAGTTTCTATCCCTGGAAAACTTTATGATGAGTGGGAACCTACAATTAAAATTAAAATTAAAATTAAATATCATGAATGCTATGCTTTGTGTGATTTTGGTGCTAGTGTTTCCACGATCCCAAAAACTTTGTGTGATTTGGTAGGTTTCTGTGAATTCGATGATTGTCCTTTAAACTTGCACCTTGCGGATTCCACTATTAAGAAACCTATGGGAAAGATTAATGATGTTCTTATTGTTGCAAATAGGAATCATGTGCCCGTAGATTTCGTTGTTCTTGATATAGATTGCAATCCTTCATGTCCTATTATTCTTGGTAGACCTTTCCTTAGAACGATTGGTGCAATTATTGATATGAAGGAAGGGAATATTAGATTCCAATTTCCGTTAAGTAAAGGCATGGAACACTTTCCTAGAAAGAAAATTAAATTACCATATGAATCTATTATGAGAGCCACCTATGGATTGCCTACCAAAGATGGCAATACCTAGATCTATCCTTGCTTTTATGCCTAGCTAGGGGTGTTAAACGATAGCGCTTGTTGGGAGGCAACCCAATTTTATTTTTGTTTCTTGCTTTTTGTTCCTGTTTAGTAATAAATAATTTATCTAGCCTATGTTTCATTTGTGTTTTTCGTGTTTAATTAGTGTTTGTGCCAAGTAGAACCGTTGGGAAGACTTGGGGAAAGTCTTTTTGATCTTGCTGTAAAAAACAGAAACTTTAGCACTCACGATAATTCCTGCCATTTTTTACTGGAGAGTGCTATTTAGTTAATTATTCTTGAAGATGATTAACAGATAAATTCCTCACGTCCATCAATTTATTTTAGAATTTTTGGGGTTCCAGAAGTATTCGAAACCTACAGATTACTACAGACTGTTCTATTTTTGACAGATTCTGTTTTTCGTGTGTTGTTTGCTTATTTTGATGAATCTATGGCTAGTAATAGAGTTTATGAACCATAGAAAAGTTGTAATACAGTAGTTTTAACACCAATATAATAAATAATGAGTTCATTACAGTACCTTGAAGTGGTGGTTTGTTTTCTTTTACTAACGGAGCTCACGGAGATTTTCTTTTAAGTTTTGTGTTGTGAAGTTTTGAAGTTTTGGGTAAAGATTTGATGGATTATGGAACAAGGAGTGGAAAGAGCCTAAGATTGGGGATTCCCAAGGCACCCCAAGGTAAAATCCAAGGACAACCAAAAGCCTAAGCTTGGGGAAGCCCCGGAAGGCATCCCCTCTTTCGTCTTCGTCCATCGGTAACTTTACTTGGAGCTATATTTTTATTCGCCACATGATATGTGTTTTGCTTGGAGCGTCTTGTATGATTTGAGTCTTCGCTTTTTAGTTTACCACAATCATCCTTGCTGTACACGCCTTTTGGGAGAGACACACATAAATTGGAATTTATTAGAATACTCTAAGTGCTTCACTTATATCTTTTGAGTTGGATAATTTTTGCTCTAGTGCTTCGCTTATATCTTTTAGAGCACGGCGGTGGTTCTATTTTATAGAAATAATTGATCTCTCATGCTTCACTTATATCATTTTGAGAGTCCTTCATAACAGCATGGTAATTCACTTTGGTTATAAATTTTAAATTCTAAGAGAAGTTGGATGCTTGATAGATGGTTTTGAGATATAAAGGTGGTAATATTATAGGTGTGCTAGTTGAGTAATTGTGAAATTGATGAATACTTGTGTTGAAGCTGGCAAGTCCCGTAGCATGCACATATGGTAAATGTTATGTGACAAATTTGAAGAATGGGGTGTTCTTTGATTGCTTTCCTTATGAGTGGCGGTCGGGGACGAGCGATGGTCTTTTCCTACCAATCTATCCCCCGAGGAGCATGCACGTAGTGCTTGGTTTTGATGAGTTGTAGATTTTTGCAATAAGTATGTGAGTTCTTTATGACTAATGTCGAGTCCATGGATTATAAGCCCTCTCACCCTTCCATCATTTCTAGCCTCTTCGGTACCGTGCATTACCCTTTCTCACCTTGAGAGTTGGTGCAAACTTCGACGGTGCATCCAAACCCCGTGATATGATACACTCTATCACACATAAGCCTCCTTATATCTTCCTCAAAACAGCCACCATACGTACCTATTATGGCATTTCCATAGCCATTCCAAGATATACTGCCATGAAACTTTCCACCGTTCCATTTATTAAGACACACATCATCATTGTCATATTGCTTTGCATGATCATGTAGTTGAAATCGTATTTGTGGCAAAGCCAGCGTTCATAATTTTTCATACATGTCACTCTTGATTCATCGCAATCCCGGTACACCGCCGGAGGCATTCACATAGAGTTATATTTTGTTCTAAGTTTTGAGTTGTAATTCTTGAGTTGTAAGTAAAAAGAAGTGTGATGATCATCATTATTAGAGCATTGTCCCAGTGAGGAAAGGATGATGGAGACTATGATTCCCCCACAAGTCGGGATGAGACTCCGGACGAAAAATAAAAAAAAGAAAAGAGGCCAAAAAAGAAGGCCCAAATATAAAATGAAAAATGAGAGAAAAGGAGAGAAGGGACAATGTTACTATCCTTTTTCCACACTTGTGCTTCAAAGTAGCACCATGATCTTCATGATAGAGAGTCTCCTATGTTGTCACTTTCATATACTAGTGGGAATTTTTCATTATAGAACTTGGCTTGTATATTCCAATGATGGGCTTCATCAACTGCCCTAGGTCTTTGTGAGCAAGCGAGTTGGATGCACACCCACTTAGTTTCTTCGATGAGATTTCATATATTTATAGCTCTAGTGCATCTGTTGCATGGCAATCCCTACTCCTTGCATTGACATCAATTGGTGTGCATCTCCATAGCCCATTTATTAGCCGCGTCATGTGAGAATTTCTCCCTTTTTGTATTCTCACACAACCTCAATCATCATATTCTATTCCACCCATAGTGCTATGTCCATGGCTCGCGCTCATATATTGCGTAAAAGTAGAAAGAGTTTGAAAAGGCTAAGTATGAAACAATTGCTTGGCTTGTCATCGGGGTTGTGCATGATGAGAGCATTTTGTGTGACGAAAATGAAGCATGGACAAACTATATGACTTTGTAGGGATAAGTTTTCTTTGGCTATGGTATTTTGATAAGACATAATTGCTTGATTAGCATGTCAACAATAAACTTTTATCTTGAATCTTAAGGATCTGAACATTCATGCCACAATAGAGAAAAATACATTAAAGAATATTCTAGAAAGCATTCCACATCAAAAATTCTATTTTCGTCATTTACCTACTCGAGGACGAGCAGGAATTAAGCTTGGGGATGGTTGATACGTCTCCAACGTATCTATAATTTTTGATTGTTCCATGCTATTATATTATCTGTTTTGGATGATAATGGGCTTTATTTTACACTTTATATTATTTTTGGGACTAACCTATTAACCAGAGGCCCAACCCAAATTGATGTTTTTTGGCCTATTTCAGTGTTTCGCAGAAAAGGAATATCAAAAGGAATGAAACCTTCGGGAGCGTGATTTTTGGAGCAAACGTGATCCAGGGGACTTGGAGTGGACGTCAAGAAACAATCAAGGAGGCCACAAGGCAGGGGGCACGCTTACCCCCCTGGGCGCGCCCTCCACCCTCGTGGGCCTCTCGTTGCTCCATCGACCTACTTCTTCCTCCTATATATATTCATATACCCCGCAAACATCCAGGAGCACCATGAAACCCTATTTCCACCGCCGCAACCTTCTGTACCCAAGAGATCCCATCTTGGGGCCTTTTCCGGAGCTCCGCCAGAGGGGGCATCGATCACGGAGGGCCTCTACATCAACTCCATGGCCCCTCCGATGATGTGTGAGTACTTTACCTCAGACCTTCGGGTCCATAGTTATTAGCTAGATGGCTTCTTCTCTCTCTTTGGATCTCAATACAAAGTTCTCCTCGATTCTCTTGGAGATCTATTCGATGTAACTCTCTTTGCGGTGTGTTTGTCGAGATCCGATGAATTGTGGGTTTATGATCAAGATTATCTATGAACAATATTTGAATATTCTCTAAATTCTTTTATGTATGATTGGTTATCTTTGCAAGTCTCTTCGAATTATCAGTTTGGTTTGGCCTACTAGATTGATCTTTCTTGCAATGGGAGAAGTGCTTAGCCTTGGGTTCAATCTTGCGGTGCTCAATCCTAGTGACAGAAAGGGAAATGACACGTATTGTATTGTTGCCATCGAGGATAAAAAGATGGGATTTATATCATATTGCATGAGTTTATCCCTCTACATCATGTCATCTTGCTTAAGTCGTTACTCTGTTCTTATGAACTTAATACTCTAGATGCATGCTGGATAGCGGTCGATGTGTGGAGTAATAGTAGTAGATGCAGGCAGGAGTCGGTCTACTTGTCATGGACGTGATGCCTATATACATGATCATAACTAGATATTCTCATAATTATTCGCTTTTCTATCAATTGCTTGACAGTAATTTGTTCACCCACTGTAATACTTATGCTATCTTGAGAGAAGCCACTAGTGAAACCTATGGCCCCCGGGTCTATTCTCCATCATATAAGTTTCCAATCTATTTTATTTTGCAATATTTACTTTCAATCTATATTATAAAAATACCAAAAATATTTATCTTATTATCATTATCTCTATCAGATCTCACTCTTGCAAGTGGTCGTGAAGGGATTGACAACCCCTTTATCGCGTTGGTTGCGAGGTTCTTATTTGTTTGTGTAGGTATGAGGTGACTCGCACATGGTCTCCTATTGGATTGATACCTTGGTTCTCAAAAACTGAGGGAAATACTTACGCTGCTTTGTTGCATCACCCTTTCCTCTTCAAGGGAAAACCAACGCAGTGTTCAAGAGGTAGCAAGAGTATTCAACCCAAATTTATTGATTCGACACAAGGGGAGCCAAAGAATATTCTCAAGTATTAGCAGCTGAGTTGTCAATTCAACCACACCTGGAAAACTTAATATCTGCAGCAAAGTATTTAGTAACAAAGTAATATGATAGTACCGGTAACGGTAGCAAAAGTAACAGTAGTAGTTTTGTAGTAATTGTAACAGTGGCAACGGGAAAGCAACTAAGCAAAGATCAATATGTGAAAAGCTCGTAGGCAATGGATCAGTGATGGATAATTATGTCGGATGTGATTCCTCATGCAATAGTTATAACATAGGGCGACAAAGAACTAGCTCCAGTTCATCAATGTAATGTAGGCATATATTTTGAATATAGTCGTACATGCTTATGGAAAAGAACTTGCATGACATCTTTTGTCCTACCCTCCCGTGGCAGCGTGGTCCTATTGGAAACTAAGGGATATTAAGGCCTCCTTTTAGTAGAGTACTGGACCAAAGCATTAACACTTAGTGAATACATGAACTCCTCAAACTACGGTCATCACCGACAAGTATCCCGATTATTGTCACTTCGGGGTTAACAGATCATAACACATAATAGGTGACTATAGACTTGCAAGATAGGATCAAGAACTCACATATATTCATGAAAACATAATAGGTCCAGATCTGCAATCATGGCACTCGGGCCCTACTGACAAGCATTAAGCATAGCAAAGTCATAGCAACATCAATCTCAGAACAAAATGGATACTAGGGATCAAATCCTAACAAAACTAACTCGATTACATGATAAATCCCATCCAACCAATCACCGTCCAGCAAGCCTACGATGGAATTACTCACACACGGCGGTGAGCATCATGAAATTGGTGATGGAGGAAGGTTGATGATGACGATGGTGACAGATTCCCCTCTCCGGAGCCCCTAATGGACTCCAGATCGACCCTCCCGAGAGAGATTAAGGCTTGGCGGCGGCTCCGTATAGTAAAACGCGATGAATCCTTCTCCCTGATTTTTTCCTCCCCGAACGTGAATATATGTAGTTGAAGTTGAGGTCGATGGAGCGTCAGGGGGGCCACGAGGTAGGGGGCGCGCCCAGGGGGGTAGGCGCACCCCCACCCTCGTGGACAGGGTGTGAGCCCCCTGGCCTTGATTCTTTCGCCAATATTTTTTATATATTCCAAAAATATTCTCCTATGATTTTCAGGTCATTCCGAGAACTTTTATTTCTGCACAAAAATAACATCATGGCAATTCTGCTGAAAACAGCGTCAGTCTGGGTTAGTTCCATTGAAATCATACAAGTTAGAGTCCAAAACAAAGGCAAAAGTGTTTGTAAAAGTAGATATGATGGAGATGTATCAACTCCCCCAAGCTTAAACCTTTGCTTGTCCTCAAGCAATTCAGTCGATAAACTGGAAGTGATAAAGAAGAACTTTTACAAACTCCGTTTGCTCTTGTTGTTGTAAATATGTAAAGCCAGCATTCAAGTTTTTAGCAGAGATTATGAACTAACCATATTCACAATAACATTTAGGTCTCATGTTTACTCATATCAATGGCATAATCAACTAGCGAGCAATAATAATAAATCTCGGATGACAACACTTTCTCAAAACAATCATAATATGATATAACAAGATGGTATCTCGCTAGCCCTTTCTGAGACCGCAAAACATAAATGCAGAGCACCCCTGAAGATCAAGGGCTGACTAGAAATTGCAATTCATGGTAAAACAGATCCCGTCACAGTCATACTCAATGTAAACTAATAATAATACATGCAAATGATAGCGGTGCTCTCCAACTGGTGCTTTTTAATAAGAGGATGATGACTCAACATAAAAGTAAATGGATAAGCCCTTCGCAGAGGGAAGTAGGGATTTGTAGAAGTGCCAGAGCTCGATTTTGAAGTAGAGATGAATAATATTTTGAGTGGTATACTTTCATTATGAACATAACAACCGAGAGATCTCGATATCTTCCATGCTACACATATTATAGGCGGTTCCCAAGCAGAATGGTAAAGTTTATACTCCCCACCACCAACAAACATCAATCCATGGCTTGACCGATACAACGGGTGCCTCCAACTAACAACAATCCCGAGGGAGTTTTGTTTGGAATTATTTTGATTTGGTTTGAGCATGGGACTGGGCATCCCGGTGACCAGCCATTTTCTGGCGAGTGAGGAGTGGAGTCCACTCCTCTTGAGAATAACCCGCCTAGCATGGAAGATACAAACAACCCTAGTTGATACATGAGCTTTTCGAGCATACAAAATAGAATTTTTATTTGAAGGTTTAGAGTTTGGCACATACAAATTTATTTGGAACGAAGGTAGATACCGCATATAGGAAGGTATTGTGGACTCATATGGAATAACTTTTGGGGTTTATGGATTTGGATGGACAAGCAGTATTCTCGCTTAGTACAAGTGAAGGCTAGAAAGAGACTGGGAAGCGACCAGCTAGAGAGCAACAACAGTCATGAACATGCATTAAAATTAATCAACACTGTATGCAAGCATGAGTAGGATATAATTCACCATGAACATAAATATTGTGGAGGCTATGTTGATTTTGTTTCAACTACATGCGTGAACATGTGCCAAGTCAAGCCACTCGAATCGTTCAAAGGAGGATATCACCCTATCATACCACATCACCACCATTTTAATAGCATGTTGGCACGCAAGGTAAACCATTATAAACTCCTAGAAAATTAAGCATGGCATGGGCAACTATAATCTCTAGTTGTCATTGCAAACATGTTTCATTCATGATAGGCTGAATTAGGAACAATGAACTAATCATATTTACAAAAACAAGAGAGGTCGAGTTCATACCAGCATTTCTCATCTCAATCAGTTCATCATATATCGTCATTATTGCCTTTCACTTGCACGACCGAATGGTGTGGATAATAATAATAGTGCACGTGCATTGGACTAAGCTGGAATCTGCAAGCATTCAATACATGGGAGAAGACAAGGTAATATGGGCTCTTTGTTATATCGACAATAATGCATATGAGAGCCACTCAACATTTTCATTATGGTCTTCTCCTCTCGACCCCCTAAGAAAAGAAAAGAAACAAAACTATTTACACGGGAAAGCTCCCAACAAGCAAAAGAAGATCGAGAAATCTTTTTGTGTTTTCTTTTTAATTACTACTACTACAAGCATGGAAATTAAACTAGCTAAAAGCTACAACTAATTTTTTTTCTTAAGGTTTTTCAAACACACAAGAAGAATGCCAGAAAAGAAAATAAACTAGCATGGATGATACAATGAAAAAGTATGAGCACCGACAACTGGCATGAGTGTGTGAACATGAATGTAATGTCGGTGAGAAATACGTACTCCCCCAAGCTTAGGTTTTTGGCCTAAGTTGGTCTATGTCCATGGATCAAAGTTGTAGCTGGGGTCGTATTGAGATGCAACGGCAATTGCTTCATGAGCTGCAGCTTGGAGGCGAGCTGCCTCCGTACTCCTCTCATACTCGTTCGCCTCCTCCCTGGTTATAATATATCTCCTTTTTGCCTGAAAGTCAAAGAAACCAGGAGCAGGAAGAGCAACATGGATAGTGCAACGTCTGTCAAAGATTAGTCGGTATTGGAGGAACTGTCCGTTCCTCTCAACAAACTGATGACGAGCCATAGCATTATAATCTAGATAAGTAGGGGGAAACTCCATATCATTTCCATGTATGGGTACCTCAAGAAAATTAGCTAAATGGGTTGCGTAAATTCCACCGAACAAATCTCCATTAATACTGTTATAATGCAACCTACGTGCAACAATGGCCCCCAAGTAATATTGTCTATCTCCTAATACAGCACTCTTGAGAACACTAAGATCTGGAACACACATATGACATGCATCATCCTTACCGTTTATGCATCTACCTACAAAGCGAGCAAAATAATATATGGAAGGAAAATGAATGCTCCCTATGGTAGCTTGTGTTATTTCTCTAGATTCCCCCACAGTGATACTAGCAAGAAATTCTTTAAATTCATATTTGCGAGGTTCACTAACACTAGCCCACTGCGGGAGTTTACAAGCAGTATTAAAATCTTCTAAGTCCATGGTATAAGATTTATCATAAAGATCAAATAGGACAGTGTGAGAATTGTGTGATGATGTAAATCTAAACCTTCTCACAAAGGAATCAGTTAGGTAGTGGTACTGGGGGCACTTATCTGACACGAAGCCCTCAAGTTCAGCGTTACACACATGTGCTTTAAATTCCTCCTTAATTCCTGCTTGGACCATGAAATTTTCTGACGGCCATTCACAAGGCCGCACTTGAGCTTCTCTTGGTAGCTCATAGTCCGGCTCACGTATTGCGGGCCTGGGTCCTTGCTTTTTTGAAGAACCACCTTGGTACATTTTTCTAAACATATTTCTTCCTCTGAAAAATTTCTGAAATTTTTAGTGACTCAAAAATAAAAGTGAACCAAACTCAACAAGATTGATAGCAACTACTCCTACAAGTGCCTAAAGGCCATATCATGCATTAAAACTACTTTTGACCACATAAATTTGATATGCAAGCTCAAGAACAGGGTCACCTAAGCAGCAAAAATTTGCAATAAATAAAGCACTAGAACAAAAACTAATTGGGACATTGGAGGAGTCACATACAGAAGAACAATCCCCCAAAGCAGTTTTGTGAATGGTGCTTTGAGCAAGGACATCGAAAATGGCAGCAAGATGAGCTGAAACACGGGTTTGAGCTGGTGGATGATTGGGCGCCCCCCTGCCTCGTGGGCACATGGTGGGTCCCCCTGGTGTGTTCTCAGTGCCAATAATTCTCAAGTATTCTGAAAAAAAATCATATTAAATTTCAGGGCATTTGGAGAACTTTTATTTTTCAGGGTATTTTTTATTGCAAGGATAATTCAGAAAACAGACAGAAAATACTATTTTTACTTTATTTAATATAAATAAAAGAAAGTAAAAGGGGGTACAGAAGGTTGTGCTTTCTAAATTCAACCATCTCATGCTCATCAAAAGGAATCCTCTAACAAGGTTGATCAAGTCTTGTTAACAAACTCATTCCGAATCGCATGAAACCGGAGAATTTTCGAATAACACTAGTGTAACATCCCAAATTTTTAATTTGGAATGTTATACATTAGGTAATCATTGCATATCATATTTCTATTGCATTTTGGCTTGATCCTAGAAATTCTACGCAACTCAAGGACCCACGGAGAGAGTTGGGGATTTCGTTATTTTCATATTTGAGTTTTTCTCGAATTATGAAAAGAGGATCGTTTGATTTTTAATTATTTTCTCTTTGAATATTTCTTTTATAAAAATAAAAGAGAGAGGATATAATATTGGAGATTTAATATTAAAATCAAATAAGAATTTTATTCAGATTTTTATCACTATTTTATCTGAATTAGGAAAAAAAATACGCGTTTTTCAAAATTGCATTTTAGGCCCAAATAAATGTTCACCTTGTCCGCCATATTTTTAGAGGATGGGGAAAATTTATTTAGGGATTTTTGGAGTCTGTTTAGTATTTCTTTCCTTTCTTTTTCTGCACGTCGGAATCTTTAAAAAAAATTCAAACCGACCTACCGGGCCATGGGCGACCCGGACTATGCCACTGCCCGGGGAGCTTTATAAGCTGGGGCCCACTGCCCCTCAGCCCACCCACCAGCCCACCATAGCCCGCGCCCCGACGCCGAACCCTAGCGCCGCCCCGCACCGCACCACCGGAGCCGCCACCCGCCGCCCCGCGCCGCCACCCGACCCCGCCAGAGCCGCCCGCCGCCGCCGCCGTCTCGCCGGACTTGGCCGGAGGTAGCCGCCGCCGCCTCGGTTTTTGCGAGAAAATCGATTGGTTTTTTTTCAAAAACCCTAGATTCTGTTTTTTTATTGTCAGTTCGGTTTTATTTTTATTTTTTCCGGTTTAGTTCTTTAGTGAACGCTTGTTCGTTCGTTCGTTTTAATGAACAGTTTTCACCGTTTAGCCACAGATAGTGAATGTTCGTTCGTTAGCCTGTTCGTCAGTTTTTCTTTTTCTTGGATTTTTCGCAATTATTTTCGATCGCGATTTCTGATCCGATTTTCGTTTTAGTTTATACTTTCACTCGTTTATCGGAATCAGGCGATTCAAGCGCCTAGAGTTTCGTCTCGAAGCCCTCTTTCTATTTAATCAACTTAAACAAGTTTTTGTTACTGTAAAATTTGACTTTAGTCCATATTAGTAATCGAAGCTTGTTTCTTTCACAGTTTGAGTTTTGTTGCTTCGTTCGATTTGATTCTTTTTGCAAACCGGAGTTCTTAGGTTGAACTTTCTGGTTAGATTTTCTTATTTGAGTTTTATCCGTGCACCTTGCTTGATAGCTTATTGTATGCTTGTTTGATTACGATAGAGTACCCGGAGTGCGAAGTGTGCCACTACGAGTCTCTAGGTTTCACGGATCATCAGCAAGGCAAGTAACACTTTGATCATACCTCTTTACTACCCAGTTTTATTGCATTAGATCAATCCTCAAACAGCATGGTTAGGATCTGAATAAATTGCGGGTTTTGGGAAGTAGATGAGGTAGAACGTATTTACTTGTTTATTATCAAACCCTGGGAGTTACTTCTACGTTATGCTTATATTGCTATGCTATGCTCGTGGACATGGTTTGGGAGTATCCATAACAGATGTGAGTTGTTAATTAATGGTTAACTTAAGGTGGAAACTTTAATACATATCTGGGTGGATTGAGGCACCTAGGGAACCCAGTGATTGCCTGCATTTTTGGAAATCCCGGGGTACCGTGTGATTCTCCTATGGAATGCCACCTAGGCTCAAAGGGATCATAAGATTATTCATGCTGGAAACTTCCGTGTGCAGCCACATGCCATTATGGGCTCTGGCATAGTTGAGTAAGTTGTGGGAAAACTTTCCATGATGGACTAGCAAATGTAGGGGATTGTAGGTGTACAGGTCTATCTATCGGTTAAGGGGACCTCTTCGGAAAGACTGTGTCTCGGTCATCCGTTTCTCAAACATCATGTAGTGCGAGAAATCCAATAGAGGAGATCGAGTCTTGTGGGGAAAAGTGCACAAACCTCTTCAGAGTGTACAAACTAATCATGGTTAGCCATGTCCCCGGTTATGGACATCTTGAGTATCTAGTTCTTGGATTATCATGTGGATCTCATCACTCTTAATATAAATTTGATTGGGTTATTAATTACTTTTAATTGGGATTGAGAGGGGGTTTACCTTCTCAATGTTTTTCAACCAACTTTGTAGTTAAATAAAATATATTCCTTTGCAGTAGGGAAAAATTGGCTTTTCGCAAAACATTAAACATACAGCCTCCACCAGCCATATATGCATGTAGTGATGGCATTATTCTATTCAATACTCTCATGTGTTACATTGCCAGCATATTCCATGTGCTGACCCGTTCCGGGATGCAACGTATCATGTTGGAGACTTTTCGGACGATGAGTAAGGAGCCTTAGGTCGTGGTCTTTCACTCAGTGATGCCGTTGGAGTTGATGGACTCACTTTATCTTCCAAGCTTTCCGCTATTATCGTATTAGATGGCCTTAAGCCATATTTATTGTAGTAAGTTCTCTTTTGATACATTCGATGTAATAAGTGTGTGATTGCTCCTCTGTTATAAATCCTCAAGTACTGTGCGTGTCAACATTACCGATCCAGGGATGAGACTGATGCACAGAGATCAGACTGTTTGAGGTCTGGTCTCTACAAGATGGTATCAGAGCACACACTGACTGTAGGACACGACCACTAAGCTAAAGCCCTAGAACACTACTATCTTCTCATTTATGACTCCTCTCCATTTTCTACTCTTTAGGATGGTGGGTGCAAGGAACAAGTTTGCACAACCGGTTGAAGAAACACCCTTTGGACGACACTTGAAGGAAGTCACTAGGTACCTGAACATTGGAATACCAAGTTTCACCAGGACTTACAACGCCACTTTACCAGAAGAGGAGCACTGGATGATTCAAGTTCAAGTTCCAGGAAGGACATTTACGTCAGTCACTAAGCCCATAGAGTTTTCCTTCGATGCACCAACCTGGAGTTTAGGAAAGAGTATGGCAGCCCACATCACCATGGGACGCATTGGAGAAGTTTACCACAAGGATCTCAAGGATACTATCTACCAGATTTGTGGGCGCCAAGATGAGAAATGGGAGATGATCAGCACCAGGAAGGATAGATCAATTGCCGCTTTCATCCAGGAGTTAAACCAGGACATTCGTCGCTAGGAGAACCAGATGTGCGCAGGAATGATAGATCTGAAGAAGGCAATGACAAGGATCATGGAGCTTGAAGAAGAACTCAAGTCTACACGCGATGGATACGAGGAGGAAATGACGATACTAGTGGAGAGAATGATGATCTAACAAGGAAGCTAGGAGTATTCATGGGAGACCCTGCGCCAGGAGGAGAAGATGATGATTCTACTTGCCCGGAGAACTACATCATCATCGATGACACCGACTCGGACCCCGGTGATAGCGATGATGACTATGTTGATGAAGCTGGAGCGGATATCATGGAGTCTTCGACCGATCAATATTTCTAGTCGACCACCATATCAGTAGTAGTATTCCACCATGTAAATAGTATTGTCCGAGCACTTTCGTAATGATAGTTCTAGACCGATTGTATGCCCTTGCTTGATTGATTGACTGATATGATTGTGTTTGTCTCATGTGCATATGGGTAGTGTTTTCTCACTAGACCTCATTCTATTCTATTCTCTTTCCTCTAAACCCTCAGATGCCTCCGAGACGTGACCCCGGATTTACCTTTCCACCAGAGCTCACTCAGTTGATCAAGCAGTAGAATACCTTGATGTAGTTGTTAGTTCAGAACCAATGAAGTAAAAACAACAACAACAACAACAACCCACCACCACCACCCCTAGTTGACAACTTAGCCCATTTTTTGAGGTTGCAGCCGCCGGTGTTTTCCAGTAGCATCGAGCCGATAGTGGAAGATGATTGGCTCCGCAGGATTGGAAGGGAGTTAACCACTACAGGATGCACAGATGCTGAGAATGTGCGTTTTTCCGCACACCAATTGGATGGACCAACAGCCTCATGGTGGGAGAATTACACTATCACCTATCCTATAGCCAATGTTACATGGGGCCAGTTCCAGCAGGCTTTTCGCACTGCCCATGTATCAACAGGAGCTATAGCATAAAGAAGCGTTAGTTTCGCAACTTACTCCAAGGAGGACGCACCGTTAGCCAGTATGTGGATGACTTTAGCAAGCTAGCTCGTTAAGCCCCAGATGACGTTGCTACGGATGCAGCTAAGCAGGAGAAGTTTTTGGAAGGATTGAATGATGGGATGAGCATGCAGTCGATGGTACAACAGTTGGTAGATAGAGCTCTCATGCTTGAAGGGAAGCAGCATCAGATTGATAACCGTAAGAGGAAGTATGGACAAGGGAAGTATAATTCTGGAGCTCAGCAGAGACCCCGTTTTACCCCGAACTCGGGAGGACTTGTCCATAACCATGAAGGCCACACTCACAATGGAGGAAGTTTGCACAACCATAGTAGCTCCAAGAACGGGAATGGAGGAAGCAACAGACAGAACCGTTCCAAGCCAGGAACGCCCGCCAAGAAAGATCTAAGCCACGTTACTTGCTACAAGTGCCAGAAGACCGGACATTACACCAATGAATGTCCTGAAGCTAAGAATGGAAACGGCAATGGAAGATCTGGGAAGAAGCCCAACCCTTTCAACAGGGGACAAGTGAACCACGTTATCATGGAGGAGATTGAAGCCCAGCCAGATGCAATAATAGGTAAGTTTCTGGTTAAGTCTTTTACTGCAGTCGTTCTTTTTTGTAATGGTGCATCGCATTCATACATATCAAGGGGATTTGTGGATAATTATAAACTGCCCACCAAAGTTCTTAGTACACCTATGTTAGTGAGCTCGCCAGGAGCAGAGTATATGGCAATGCCAAGGATGTTTTCAGATGCCATTGACCATAGGTAGGCATGTTTTCCCCTCAGATCTGATAATTTTGGAATCGCAAGGATTGGATGTGATTCTGGGTATGGATTGGCTATCGATGTATGGACGGAACATCGATTGCGCCAGTACGATGATTTTTCTCACCACCCCAGAAGGAAGAAGGATCAAGTATGTATCTCGGCATGCGCCGATTAGGACTCAAGTAAATTCCTTATCAGGAGTTGTACAGGAGGAAGTACCAGTGGTGAAGGATTTCCTGGACGTATTTCCAGAAGAGTTGCCAGGCATGCCACCGGATAGAGACATTGAGTTTTTGATCGAGATTTTGCCAGGCACAGGGCCAATATCTAAGAGACCATACAGGATGCCCACATAGGATTTAGAGGAAATTAAGAAGCGGATTAAGGAGTTACTGGAGGGGTCACCAGTACTTCTAGTGGAGAAGAAGGATGGATCGTTAAGGATGGTTATTGATTATCGAGGATTGAATGAAGTGACGATCAAGAAAAAATACCCACTACCGATGATCATGACTTGTTTGATCAGCTACAAGGAGCTAAGGTGTTTTCCAATATCGATCTGCAATCAGGGTATCACCAGCTGAAGATTCGAGAGCAGGACATACCTAAGACATCTTTTACCACAAGGTACGGGCTATATGACTATACCTTATGTCATTTGGCCTGACTAACGCACCTGCCTATTTCATGAACATGATGAAGAAGGTGTTTATGGATTTTTTGGATAAGTTCGTTGTGGTGTTCATTGATGATATTTGGGTCTACTCGAAGAATGAAGAGGAGCATAAGGAGCATTTGCGTTTGGTACATGGGAAGCTCAGAGAACATCAGCTATACACCAAGTTCAGCAAGTGTGAGTTTTGGTTGAAGGAAGTTGGATTCCTTGGACATGTTATATCCGGAGAAGGAATAGCGGTAGACCCCAACAAAGTCATCACTGTGACAAATTGGGAGGCACCCACGTCAGTTGGAGAGATCCGGAGTTTTCTTGGACTCGCAGGATACTACCGGAGGTTCATTGAGAATTTCTCGGAGATTGCAAAGCCTATGACGGAGTTGTTGAAGAAGGACACCAAGTTCAAATGGACTGAGGAATGTGAGGCTAGTTTTCAGGAATTGAAGAAACGTTTGGTTACATCACCAGTGTTGATTCTGCCAGATCAACTCAAAGATTATGAAGTATATTGCGACGCTTCTCGTCGAGGACTTGGAGCAGTACTTATGCAGGAAAGAAGAGTTGTTTCATATGCCTCACGACAACTTAAACCCCATGAGTTGAATTATGCTACCCATGATTTGGAGTTAGCAGCCGTAGTGCATGCGTTGAAGACTTGGAGACATTTTCTCATCAGAAATTGTTGTGAGGTATACACGGATCACAAGAGTTTGAAGTATATCTTCATGCAGAAGGAGTTGAACCTCAGGCAGAGGAGATGATTGGAACTCATAAAGGATTATGATATGAAGTTGCACTATCATCTCGAAAAGGCTAACGTAGTAGCCGATGCGTTGAGCCGCAAGAGTCATGGCAATACACTCATGACCGGAGAGTTACCCAAGGAGTTAGCAGAAGACCTTCGTGAGCTATGTTTGGAGATAGTTCCAAGAGGTTATGTAGCAGCTTTGGAGATTTAGTCTACTTTGATGGATAAGATCAGAGAAGCTCAGAAGACGGACAAGGAGATTGCCGAGATAAAGGAAAGGATGAGCAAAGGAAAGGCTAAAGGATTTCGTGAGGATGAGCACGATACCCTATGGTTTGAGGACCGCGTATATGTACCAAAGGATCAGGAAGCTGATTTTGCAGGAGGCCCATGATTCGCCATATTTGATTCACCCAGGAAATACCAATATGTACCTGGATCTGAAGGATAGATTATGGTGGACCGGAATGAAGAAGGATATTGCAGAGTATGTAGTAGTTTGTGATGTATGTCAGAGAGTGAAGGCAGAGCATCAGAAGCCAGCAGGATTGCTACAACCATTGCTGATACCCGAATGGAAGTGGGATAAGGTAGGCATGGATTTTATCACGGGATTACCCAGGACTCGTTCAGGCTATGACTCAATATGGGTTGTAGTCGATCGTTTGACGAAAGTAGCTCATTTCATCCCAGTGAAGACCACTTACACTAGTGCTAAGTTGGCAAAGATATACGTGACCAGGATCGTATGTTTGCATGGAGTTCTGAGGACAATTGTATCAGATAGAGGAACCCACTTTACCTTAAAGTTTTGGGATCAGTTGCATGAAAATTTGGGAACAGGCTAGAGTTCAGTACAGCTTTTCACCCACAGAAGGATGGACAGACTGAGAGAGTCAATCAGATTTTGGAGGACATATTGAGAGCTTGTGCACTAGATTATGGATCCAGTTGGGACGATAATTTGCCTTACGCAGAGTTCTCTTACAACAACAGTTACCAAGCCAGCTTGAAGATGGCCCTTTCAAAGCATTGTACAGAAGGAGGTGCAGAACACCGTTGTTGTGGGATGAAGTTGGAGACCGACAGTTGTTTGGACCAGATTTGATTAAAGAATCTGAATAGAAGGTTAAACTGATTCGCGATAGTTTCAAGGTAGCCCAGTCCAGGCAGAAGAGCTATGCAGATTCTAAACGCAAGGAGACAGCTTACGAAGTTGGAGACAGAGTGTATCTTCATGTATCACCACTCCGAGGAGTTAAGCCCTTTGGAGTTAAGGGAAAGTTAGCACCACGTTTTGTGGGACCATACAAAGTTCTGGAACGTATGGGAGAAGTTGCTTACAAGTTGGAATTGCCCAAAAGATTGTCAGGAGTTTATGATGTGTCGTGGGTTTGTCATGGCATATGTCCTCGTGAAAGGACTTAGTCGTGGAGCCATCGCAACTGGTTAGCTTAAAGGGGTTAAACCGAACAAGGGGCACGATGGATTTTATACTAGTTCGGCCCCTTTGATGAAGGTAAAAGCCTACGTCTAGTTGTGATTGGTATTGCTAGGGTTTCGATGACCAAGGAGCGAATCCGCTTTGCCTGGCTCTCGAGTTGTTGTGTGTTGTCCTCAAACCGCGGCTGGGTCATCCCTTTATATACATAGGTTGACGCCCGCCGGTTTACAGAGTCCCGAGGCCGGATCATAAGTGTGTCGGGCTCGGTCTCTATTCCTCTAACTTACAATACAAGTTACATGACAGAGTTGGTTTACATCTACAGGCTTTTACCCGCCTTTGGGCCTTGGGCCTTCATAAAGCGCCACCATCTTCATGTCTTCATCGGCTTATATCTTCATGGAGCTAACCCGGCCATTCTGAGCTGGTTTATCTCCAGTACTCATATCCCCAACATTAGGCCCCAAATTGATTTGAACTTGTTCATGTCAATCTTCAATACTTAGAAAAATTCTAGCCCTGTCACCTTCATATAGACCTGGTAAACTGTCGTCATGTCATCCTTTAACTCTGTAGTAAACCGCCCTGACATCATCTATTCGTTGAAGCCGAAGATTCCCTTCATTAATGTATATCCAACCATCGAGGCGACACCCTTATTAACTATCCATTTTTGAGCTCCTCGATTCCCGCACTTGTCGCTTTTATCGCTTCGCCTTATAAATAGGACCACGGGTCCTTCTCCTTTTTTCCCTTCGTCTCCTTCACTTCTTCCTCCTCGCGACATCTCTGCCCCTAAGCGTCGCCGCCGTCACCGAGCTTCACCTCTGCTTCGACAAAGGCCGCTGCATCGACCTGACCGTACCAGAGAAACGCGGTGATCCTCCGCTGCTTCCTCCTGCACCAGTAAGTTCCTCTTCTCCTCACCCCAGATCCGCCATTAGGGTTCGGTGTTCTTCATAGCTTGAAGCTATTCCTCCTTCAGTAATACCAATGGCCAGTTAGATCTGATTGTTTTCAGCGCTTTTTGTAGTTTAAACTCCTTTCTTCTTGTTAAGGCATCTGCTTGATATCAAACTCATTTGAACTTACTGAACCTTTTGAGTGCTTGAGATTATACCAAAATATATTTTGATTATCCAACACACGACAGATCTGAAATTCCCATGCCAAACTATGAAATCTGTTTTACCTTACTTAGCCCTTTTCACCTTAGATTTGTATCCTCTTTAGCGGTTTACCTTTGTAAAAACAATCTATCATATACCATTAGCCCTCTAGTGAACCGGACAAGCCTTTTACCTCCATCGTTATACTCTGGTTTAACAGTGTGTGCATTCCTTTGTTCTGATATTGCCTTGTCATTCATTATAATATCCACCTCCAGTTTACACAAATTACATACTTGTATGTCTTTGTTCCGTCGTATCTTATGTATCACCATGAATGATTTGTAAACCGGTATTTCCTTTCAGCCTTTCGTTTGCAATGGCCAAATAGTTTTACGCTTGCAACTGGGCTCCTTCCCGGGTTACTGAAGAATAGCTGAATGAAATGGTCAACATCGGTACCTTACCGAAAAAGAATGAGATCCGGTGGCGAGTTCCTCGATCGGAGAATCCTCCTACCCCTAAGCAGGGTGAGGTAGTGATATTTGTTGACCATATAGGCCATGGTTTCAAACCGCCCGGGTCAAAGTTTTTCCGGGATATGCTTGCCAGTTTCTAGCTCCACCCTCAAGATATTGGACCAAATTCAGTTTCCAATATATGCAACTTCCAAGTCTTCTGTGAAGTGTAACTACAGGAAGAACCAACTGCTGAGTTGTTCCGGGATTTTTTCCATCTGAACCGGCGCACTGAATTTGTAGACAGACCCAACACTGAACTTGGGGATGTCTCAATTCAAAAAAGAAAAGAGGTCGAATTTCCTCATGCCAAACTGCAGAGCCACCCCAAAGATTGGAACCAAACTTGGTTCTACTGTAAAGATACCTCCCTTGAAGACGAGAACCCTCTGCTGGGTTACTGTGCCCACCGGCTCTCCAACACTCATCCACTGCCGCAATGTTTAAGTGCTGCAGAACGGGCCTCATATTACCCCCAACTCGCCAAGCTCCGAGCCTTTATGGCCAACGGTTTATCAGGCGTCGACTTTGTGCATTGCTGGATATCCTGGAGCATCTTGCCATTAAGCCGTTGCTCCGGTTTAATGTGTGAGTACACTGGTGAAGTAGAAGACTCCCAGCACCACATCAACATTCAATTAACTGATGAAGAAGTTACTGAGGGTGTTAAGAAGATTTTGAACGAATCGGAATCTGTGTGCCGCAAAACCGGTTTAAACCCCTTTTACACAAAAAACAAACCGCCTGCTGTAAGTAATGTCCTTCCTTTTTATCTTCGACATCTTTTTAAACTGTTCAACCTATGAATATCCTTCTACTTGTTTATAAACAGGGTGATGATCCATTCTGGAAGAAGAAACCTACATAGAAAGCGGCAAAGCCATCCCGTCCCAAAACAAAAGCCGTCAAGAGAACCTCAAAGCGGAAGACAGCTGAACGCATCAGCATGGAACTTGATGGCGACGCAGATGAACCGAAAGTTGAGGTAGAACTTGATTCACTTGGCTCCCTTTTCATGTATCTCATTAACAATGATACTTATCAGAAGGACGTAGAGGGCAGCCAGGCTGACGATGTAGAGGTAATTACCCTTTCCTCCGGTTCAGACTCTATGCCAATACAAAAAACTCGTCAAGCGGTCCGGAAAGTAAGCTTTTCTCAACCTCTTGCTTACTTGGATCCAACATTTATTTTGAAGACGCAGCAGCACGATGCTCGCCGGACAACCTAGCACAGCGGCCAACATGTCACTTCGGCCGGTTTACTTGACACCTCGGTTCGGAAGCGCCGATCTGAGGTCTCCCTCACTTCTAACAATTCTTATCCCAAGGCCGGTTATTTCCGACAACCTCTTAATCCATCCGACTCAAATTATCAGGTGACACCTCCCTCATCCTCTGGCGAGTCAACAGCGACCCAACTTCCTCCTCTCAAAACCGTAGCTGGGTAAATACTTGAACTCCTTCTTTTGATGTTGTTCATACTTTGTAGTGTGCTTTAACTTTCATGTCTGTTGCTATTTTAGGGCCAAAGCTAGACCCAGCAAAAAGGCTCGGGTGAACAATCCGCCCGAAGACCAGGTGGTTCGTGAACCAGAGCAAACGGCTGAACCGGATCAGACGGCTGAACCGGAGGGTCCAAATCCAGAAGCCACGTTTGACGAACCACCCCTCAAGATCTGAATATTGATAATCAACCAGAAGCTGACACTGCTGTACCTGACAGTGAACCGGCAGATCTAATCCGGGCTGACGACAGGTCTTCCAGTCCGGTGACACTCCACCATCACCCGTAAAAACTACCGGAGGCCAAGGAGACAATGTTATCATTACCGGTATGGGCCACAACTCTCCTGGCCATCCTATAATCTTGGCCAAACATAGTGCCAAGGAAGAGCGTGCTGCCATGGAGAAGGGTAAATGGAGCACTGATTTGTCAAGCTACGCCCATCTCAGCGCTGAAGAACTTCACTCCGGTTTTTTAAACCGTCTACACTCAAACCGTGATTATGAAGCCGGTTTGGTAAATTTGATGAAGGAATGCTATGAGGTATTTTCATCACCTTTTCTTTCTTGATTCCAAAGTATAGCCATCAGCCCAAGTAGCCCCCAAGGGCCGGTTTATGATGTTAATCATAAACCAGGACTTTGTAATATCTTAATCCTTGCATGCTGATCCTTAATATGTCAAGTCCTCAGTAAAAACCGGTACTTTGTCATTGTATTCATGTAGTTTTCATCGGTGTAGCCCCCAAGGGCCGGTTGATCTTTGCGAGGTAAACCGGGTCTTGAATCAATGCGGCAGTTTTGAACAGATGTACATTAGCCCCCCAAGTGTTAAGGATAATGCTTGCATTGTACTTGAGACTTGTGAAAGATTTGTTGATAATAGAGCAAATAGGCATTAGCCCCCAAGTACAAAGTGCATAACTTGTTATACGCTTGGTACTTAGAAAATACATATCCCGTTGTTTGACATATCTTCGCCTTTACAGGCCGAGCTGAGTAAGAGGGGTGCTCAAACCACTGACCTTCAAGAGAACGTAAAGTCTCAAAAAGCAGAAGCTTCCAAAGCCAAAGAGGAGCTGACCAATGCCCTGGCAGCTATGGAGAAGTTGAAAGAGACCTTCAACAAGGAGCGTGCTGACTGGGAAACAGAAAAGGCCGGTTTGACCAGGAAAGCCGAGGATGCAGAAGCAGCCCTGAAGCCAGTGGTAGACGAACTAACCAGCTTGAAGCGGCAGATTGATGCCATGACGACCGCTGTGTTTGGTAAGTACCTCCTCATGCCGTTTGTCTAATTCATAAGATCTTATCATTAACCGGTTTACTGATATTAAACCGTGACAGGCACCCGCATTGCTCATCTGGGTTCTGACATGCGGATGAAGCTTAAAGCGGCGTACACTTTAATGGAACAGCTATATTCTGGATCCCAGCTTGCTATTTGCACTGCAGCATATAACAAGTCGACGACATTGTTGATAAAGGAAACACTTGAAAAGCTAGCCATGCTACCTGCCCGGATTACAGAATTGAAGAAAGCAGCCGCAAGAGCAGGCGCGCTGACCGCACTAATCCGGGCCAAGGCATGGATTCCGGATCTTGAAGCGACATATATCATTAAAGGATATCCAGGTGTGAAGGAGGACTGCTCAGACTTCAACAATGATGATCTTCAAAAGCTAACAAAGGAGATGTGGCCAATAGCCAGCAAACTGGCGAAGGACACAGACTTATCTCATTTCCAGCCGGTTTACAATGCTGAAGGAAAGAGACAACCTGCCGTGATCCATGATGTTGAAGAACTTGTGCCTCCAATCCGTAAGCATACTTACGCTCCTGACATGACCCCTCTAGCCTTATCCATGAAGAGGCTGTATTTCAAGCTTTAACCGGAATCGATTGGTCAATGGTTGATTTCCAGCGTCTGGGAAGGGATGAAGAGGATGTGACTGCACAGGATGACCCTCAATCGTCAAGCCGTCCCGATGAAGCATCTTAGACCGGTGACCGGTTTACCAGCTACAATCTGCCACTGCTTTATCTGTCATGCCATCGAGCATGCTTGTGTTGCTTGATATTTTGAAAACTTGTTTCACTTTTGGGATCTATTTATGCATAGTCCATGATGATTTGTGTTCCTGCATACAAGAACTTGAAAGCGTCCTAGTGGTTTACCACTGGATGGGTCATGATACCCAAAATATACATAACTTGGATGAATAACCAAGATTTGTATTAACCAGATAAAATAAATAATATCTGTGACATACCTTGTTGGTTGACCAACTGTTTGTATGGTAGAGGTGAAAAACACCAATCCGGAGTACTGATAACTCCTTGCCCTCGTGTCGGTTCTTATAGAAACTATATTGGGCTAGAAAAGCCATTGATGTGTTCGTATAATGCTGGTGACATCTAGTCAAAACCAGACCGGAGCAGTACGCTACCGGTTTAAAAACTGATCATGTACTGACAACTAAGCGCTGAAAGTCATGCCGGGTTCTAATGAACACCGGTTTATCAGAAAAATATTTATAAATCCCTTATCATAAAAACAGCAAAAACAAAAGAAATATGCAAGGCTTTTCATGGGCTGCTAGGCCCTAAATCGAGGCTTTTCATGGGCTGCCAGGCCACTAAGTTAAACCATCTTGCAAAGCCTTTTAGGATGGACCTCAATCTTTAACCAATCACCGGTTTAACTTTGACAAGTTCAGGGTCCATGGGATTGACTTGTCAAACGTTCGATGGGTCATACCAGGTTTACCTGGACGGAGTGGCTTACTTAAAGAGGCAGGATAACCCGGGGTTTTAGGTGAATACACCTGGCTTGATAGCCTATTACAAGGGTTCAAGCTCATTATTGTTTGAGAAGCAAGGAGCCCCCAGGTAATATGTGAGCTGCGCTCAGTGGTTACCTATGTTTGAGCTGACAGACTCTCTTTGGCTCCACATAATTTCCTTTTGGCTTAAAGCCTATCAAGAGTTGTAGCTATGGTGTGAAGACAATCAGGCCCCCTAGTGATATCCATTTTTTGTTTTAAACCGATCAAGAGGTGTAGCTATGGTTCGGATACGACAAAGACCCCTAGTGATTTTCTTTATATCCGTGTGGCCGTATAGGCCGGTTTAACAAAACGCCGCTTTGTCAGTAGAAGCTCTTGTAGGCTCACACATGATGTAAAAAGAACGGAGACCCCGCTTTATTCGAGGCTCTGGTTTATTATATAATATATATGTTGTCATAAATATGTACATAAGAAGAGCCTGTGGCTCAAGTATAGTAAGGCCGAAGAAGAGCTATATTCCACGGCCGTTTGGTCTCCTCCTCCGATTTACGTGAGTCTTTGTGATCTGGAACATCAATGAGGTAGTATGACCCATTGTGCGGATTCTTGCTGACCACAAAAGGTCCTTCCCAAGGTGGGGATAACTTGTGCATATCAGTCTGATCCTGGATGAGTCGAAGCACCAGATCGCCCTCTTGAAAAGTTCTGGTCTTAACCTGGCGGCTGTGATAACGTCGGAGATCTTGTTAATAAATCGCCGAACATACTGCTGCAAGATCACGCTCCTCATCTAACAGGTTCAGTGAGTCCTGACGGGCCTTCTCATTATCAGCTTCAACATAAGCTGCCACCCGGGGCGAGTCGTGACGGATGTCACTAGGAAGAACCGCCTCTGCTCCATAAACCATGAAAAAAGGCATGTAACCCGTAGATATGTTAGGTGTGGTGTTGACAACCATCGCACCTCTTGACTAAATCCTCGGCATAAGCATGAGCTGTTAACCAATAGAAACCGTGACGAAAAGCTTTAGCCACCAAAGATTTTGAACTGGCGTGGTGACCACAATCCCCTTCATGGATTTCTCGCAAAATCTCACAACCCTCTTGAGGAGAGACACAACGCTTAATTGCCCTTGTGACGTTGTAACGATGTAACTCCCCGTTGATTATGGTCATTGACTTGGAACGCCGGATTATCTGCCGGGCTGAGGTTTCATCCTCCGGTAGCTCGCTCCGGTTCATGTAAGCCAGGTATGGGATTGTCCAATCCGGTATAACATGCAAAGCTGCCACCAATTGGGCCTCTGGATCAGGAATAGCCAACTCCTCCTGTGTCGGTATCTTGGCCGACGGATTATGCAGTACGTCGAGGAAGACATTTGGTGGGACCGGTTTACGTTGAGAGCCAAGGCGGCTTAAAGAGTCCGCCGCTTCATTCTTTCAGCGGTCTATATGGTCAACTTGATAACCCTTGAAATGACCAGCCACTATGTCCACCTCTCGTCGATATGCAGCCATGAGTGGGTCTTTAGAATCCCAAGTGCCAGATACCTGTTGAGCCACCAGATCCGAGTCACCGAAGCACTTAACCTGGCTTAAGTTCATCTCCTTAGCCATCCGAAGACCATGGAGTAAGGCCTCGTACTCAGCTGCATTGTTATTACAAGGGAACATTAAGCGGAGGACATAACAAAACTTGTCACCTCGTGGGGAAGTTAAGATGACTCCAGCCCCCGAACCCTCCAGCTGTTTGGATCCATCAAAGTGAATAGTCCAATACGTGTTATCTGGCTTTTCCTCTGGTGCCTGCAACTCTGTCCAATCATTGATGAAGTCCACAAGTGCTTGGGATTTGATCGCCGTGAGAGGTGTATATTTGAGCCCGTGAGATCCAAGCTCAATAGCCCACTTGGCAACCCGGCCAGTTGCTTCTCTGTTTTGAATGATATCTCCCAGAGGGGCAGAACTGACCACTGTGATAGGATGACCCTGGAAATAATGTTTGAGCTTCCGGCTTGCCATAAACACCCCATACACCAGCTTCTGCCAATGCAGATATCTCTGCTTTGATTCGATAAGCACCTCACTGATATAATAAACCGGCCATTGAACCGGATACTCCTTTCCAGCCTCCTTGCGCTCCACCACAATAGCCACACTAATAGCCCAGGCATTAGCAGCCACATATAGCAGTAAAGGCTCTTTATCGATTGGAGCCGCAAGGACAGGTGGTTCAGCTAACTGCCTCTTCAAATCCTCAAACGATTTATCAGCCACATCACTCCAGACAAAATCATCTATCTTTTTTAACATCTGATATAAAGGGATAGCCTTCTCCCCAAGACGACTGATATCAAGGCCGCAATCCGTCCTGCCAAACGCTGAACATCATTGATACATGCCGGTTTAGCCAGAGAGGTGATAGTTGTGATCTTCTCCGGATTAGCCTCAATGCCCCTGTTAGACACCAGAAAACCCAAGAGTTTGCCTGCCGTAACACCAAAGACACATTTGTCCGGATTAAGCATCATCTTATAAACCCAAAGATTATCAAAGGTTTCTCTTAAGTCAGCTATCAATGTTTCCTCCTTCCTGGACTTTACCACAATATCATCCACATATGCGTGAACATTGCACCCAATCTGCTTATGAAGACAATTCTGAACACAGTGTTGATAAGTCGCCTGGGCACTCTTGAGCCCAAAGGGCATGGAGACATAGCAGAAGGCTCCAAAGGGAGTTATAAAAGTTGTTTTCTCCTGGTCCTTAACTGCCATTTTGATCTGATGATAACCGGAATAAGCATCCAGAAAACACAAATGGTCGCAACCCGCCGTAGCATCAATAATCTGATCAATACGAGGAAGGGAAAAGGGATCTGCTGGGCAAGCTTTGTTCAAATCTTTGTAGTCCACACACATGCGCCAAGTGCCGTTTTTCTTAAGAACCAGCACCGGATTATCCAACCACTCAGGGTGAAAAACCTCCACGATAAATCCTGCAGCCAACAGCCGAGCTACCTCCTCACCGATAGCCTTGCACCTTTCTTCATTGAAGCGACGGAGAAACTGTCTGACCGGCTTAGGATCTATATTAAGTGTGTGCTCAGCGAGTTCCCTCGGGACACCTGGCATGTCAAAAGGCTTCCATGCAAAAATGTCCCGGTTCTCATGGATGAACTCGATGAGCGCGCTTTCCTATTTGGGATCCAAGTTAGCGCTGATGCTGACCTGCTTGGATGAATCGCCAGGAACAAAATAAACCATCTTTGGCCGATTTAAACTTCAACGCCGAGTCATGCTCCATAGTTGGCTTTTTCAAGGAAGTCATGTCTGCCGGATCAACCTTGTCCTTATAAAACTTCAACTACTCCGTGGCACAAACCGATTCCGCGTAAGCCGCATCACCTTCCTCGCATTCCAGAGCAATCTTCCTGCTCCCATGTACTGTGATTGTCCCCTTATGACCTGGCATCTTAAGCTGCAGGTAAACATAACACGGCCTTGCCATGAACTTGGCATAAGCCAGTCGCCCAAACAGGGCGTGATATGGACTCTTGATTTTCACCACCTCAAAAGTCAATGTTTCCGACCTTGAACCATGATCATCTCCAAAGGCCACTTCTAGAGCTATCTTGCCCACTGGATATGCAGACTTATCGGGCACCACACCATGAAAAACGGTGTTTGACGGTTTAAGATTCTTATCGGTCAACCCCATACGGCGGAAGGTATCATAGTAGAGAATATTGATACTGCTTCCCCCATCCATGATCACCTTGGTGAACCTATACCCCCAACCTGGGGTGCCACCACTAAGGCCAGATGACCTGGATTATCATCACGGGGTGGGTGATCCTCTCTACTCCATAAAATGGGTTGCTCAGACCAACGTAGATATAGAGGTACTGCCGGTTCAACAGAGTTCACGACCCTCTTGTGAAGCTTTAGATCACGCTTGCACAAGCTAGTGGTGAAGACATGATACTGCCCACTATTCAACTGCTTCGGATTGCTCTGATAACCTGACTACTGCTGCTGCTGATTCCCCTGATGGTTATAACCTCCCTAGTTGCCCTGGTTCCCTTGATTGTTATGGCCGGTTTGGTTGCCTTGAAATCCTGAACCGGAGCTACCACCTCCGTAACCCGACCCATGAAAACCACCTCCTGAACCGCCGGGCGGGCCATTGTCGTATTGGAACATATTGGAGTTCTTGAAATCTCGCATGATATAACAATCCTTCCAAAGGTGTGACGCTGGTTTCTCCTTTGATCCATGCTTTGGACAAGGTTGATTTAACAAGCGCTCCAGATTGGGGCCTGATCCTCCACCCCACTGGGGCTGTTTGCCCTTACGACGCTGACCGTTATCCTGAGCATTGGTGTTATCCACAAAGTCCAAACTATTGTCAGCCTTGCGCTTACCATTATTCCCATGACCTGCCGGGTTATGTTGTTGTCCCTTGGTGTTGCCGTTCTTCTTTCCTTTCATCGGTTTGTCCTCCTCTGAGTCAGGGTCTTTGGTATTATCTGAATCGGCATAAGTAAACAAAGCGGTCATAAGCATTAACATATCATTGCAGTGACGTTTGAGCCTTCCTAACTTCTGTTTGAGCGGCAGAAACCGGCAATTTCCTTCCAACGTTAACACTGCAGTATCTGCATTGATGCGATCCGATGAGTGCAGAATAGCTGAGACCCGTTTCACCCAATGGGTTGTAGACTCCCCATCCTCTTGAACACAAGCGGCCAGGTCCACAATTGACATAAGCTGCTTACAAGTATCCTTGAAATTCTGGATAAACCGGTGCTTTAATTCGGCCCATGATCCGACAGAGTTATCCGGCAAGCTATTTAACCAAGTACGAGCTGTCCCCTCCAACATCATGGTGAATTATTTAGCACACACCGCTTCATCCACATCTAACATCTCCATTGCCATCTCATAACTTTCGACCCATGCCTCTGCTTGCAAATCGGCGGTGTAATTGGACACTTTACAAGGTCCCTTGAAATCCTTGGACAGTCGTACATTACGTAAAGCGGGAGTAAGACACGGTACCCCTAAAGAGCTGAAGACCACGCCGGGCTCCGCCGAAGTGGTAGGGCGAACCGGAGTATGCTGAAGAGCAGCATGCAGAGCTGCTAACTCGGCTTCCCGACGTGCACGACCATGATCCACCACATCCTGCGCATTAGCACCACCACCGGTCGGGTTGTGTCTTCGTGGCGAGTTACGATGACGTGCACTGCTTGACACGGCCGATTCATCATCCACGTGCCTGCTATAGCTTCGACTTGGACGGGGGGTGGAATGAATCCTCTCTCGACTATGCGAATAAGCTTGCTGCTGGTTTAAAGCTGTCTGAAGGAGCTCTCTGGCCCGTCGTGTCTCAATCGCCACAGGTGACTCATCATTAGCCGGGAGGGCTGCCAACCATGAAGCGGCGGCCACAATGTTATCCAACGGGTTGGAGTAGTGCCCCGGGGGTGTCGGAACATATTGCGGCACAACGTTGTTCTGACGAGGCGGGTCCATTGTTCGTGGCTGAACCGGTGCTCCTGTCCCCGGTGCCTCCGTCCAGTTTAGCACCGGCTGGTTACTGGTTCCAGCCCCTGGCGTGTTGAAGAGATTTCTCGGCTCATAACCCGGCGGGACGTGCGACCGGTACCTTCTTCTCATGACCTCGTCTGAAGCGTTCTGATCCATCCTAAGCCGGTAGGCCTGAGCTTCCAATTCGGCCCGTTCTGTAGCCATCCTGGCGTTCTCTGCTGTGAGGTCCGGTTTAGCCTGAGTTATCTGATCCTTCACCTTTGCAATCTCTGTGTTGTGCTGATCTCGGGCTGCTGTGTCGAACAAATCCGACAAAACTTGAGCGGGAGGCGGCGCTGAGCCCCCTGCTCCCGCTGGCGTTGCTGTTGCTGAACTGGAGAGCATCGCCGTGGCGGTAGATGAGTGATGTCCTGGTTGCGTACCGGCCATGAAGACAGCGACCCGGTTTGGTAGATCGAGGGGGTCCGGAATACTGTTGCCATCGGAACCTCCGCTAATCCGGCCGTCCTGCAACTGATACAGCGACTCAGTCTCTCCGGTTGAAGACTCGTCATCATAATAGACAACGGTTTCTCCATGAGACGCCGGTCCGTCCTCATATTCCGCCCCATGGATGACACCTACGAAGACATGCCTTGCTACGGGCTGAACCGGGGAAGGGCTTGCACGCTGAGCCGTCTCGATGATGTCGATGCAGGTGTCCGGCTCAGGACCCGGTTCACCGATTTTGCCGATGAAGATGTGGATCCCACCAAAGGGGACCCAGTACCCGTATTCGATTGAACCGGCCTCGGGACCCCCATCCTGCGTCGTGGATGTAGAGCTTGCCACGATGACTCTTCGTCATCCGGCCCACGACGTATCCCTTGAGTCCATCAAAGCTGCCCTTCAAAAACTCGAAACCATCATGCGATAGCCCCACGGTGGGCGCCAACTGTCGTGGGTTTGTCACGGCAGATGTCCTTGTGTAAGGACTTAGTCGTGGAGCCATCACAATTAGTTAGCTCAAAAGGGGTTAAACCGAACAAGGGACAGGAGGGATTTTATACTAGTTCGGCCCCTTCGATGAAGGTAAAAGCCTACATCTAGTTGTGATTGGTATTGCTAGGGTTTCGATGACCAGGGAGCGAATCCGCTTTGCCTGGCTCTCGAGTTGTTGTGTGTTGTCCTCAAACCGCGGCCGGGTCGTCCCTTTATAAACATAGGTTGACGCCCGCCGATTTACAGAGTCCTGAGGCCGGATCATAAATGTGTCCGGCTCGGTCTCTATTCCTCTAACTTACAATACAAGTTACACGGCAGAGTCGGTTTACATCTACAGGCTTTAACCCGCCTTTGGGCCTTGGGCCTTCGTAAAGCGCCACCATCTTCATGTCTTCATGGACTTCTATCTTCATGGAGCTAACCCGACCATTCTGAGCCGGTTTATCTCCAGTACTCATATCCCCAACACGATGTGTTCCACGTTTCTCGGATGAAGAAGTGCGACGCAGAGATGGCTGATATCCCTCTGAGAGATACAGTGCCACTGGAAGTGATACAGTTGGATGGCGACTTGACCTACGAGGGGAAGCCAGTCAAGATTCTCGAGTTTGCCAGCCGAGTTACACGCAGCAAAGTTATCAAGTTCTGTAAACTTTAGTGGAGCCACCATACTGAAGATCAAGCCATCTGGGAACGTGAGGAAGACTTACGGAAAGATCACCCTCACCTATTTTCTAGCCAACCCGAATCTCGAGGGCGAGATTCATCTTAAGGGGGGTAGGTTTGTAACATCCCAAATTTTCAATTTGGAATGTTATACATTAGGTCATCATTGCATATCATATTTTTATTGCATTTTGGCTTGATCCTAGAAATTCTACGCAACTCAAGGACCCCCGGAGAGAGTTGGGGATTTCATTATTTCCATATTTGAGTTTTTAGGATCATTTGATTTTAATTATTTTCTCTTTGAATATTTCTTTTATAAAAATAAAAGGGAGAGGATAAAATGACTTCCTCAAAATAAAGAAATATTGGAGATTTAATATTAAAATCAAATAAGAATTTTATTCAGATTTTTATCGCTATTTTATTCGAATTAGGAAAAAAATACGCGTTTCTCAAATTGCATTTTAGGCCCAAATAAATGTTCACCTTGTCCGTCATATTGACGGGGAAATTTTATTTCGGGATTTCTGGAGTCCGTTTAGTATTTCTTTTCTTTCTTTTTCTGCACGTCAGAATCTTAAAAAAAATCGAACCGACCTACCGGGCCGTCGGCAACCCGGACTCTGCCACCGCCCGAGGGTCTTTATAAGCTGGGGCCCCCTGCCCCTCAGCCCACCCGCCAGCCCACCGCAGCCTGCGCCCCGCCGCCAAACCCTAGCGCCGCCTCGCCGCCCGTCGCCGCTGCCTCGGTTTTCGCGAGAAAACCGATCTTTTTTTTCAAAAACCCTAGGTTCTATTTTTTTATTGTCAGATCGGTTTTATTTTCATTTTTTCCGGTTTAGTTATTTAGCGAACGCCCGTTCGTTCGTTCGTTTTAACGAACGGTTTTCACCGTTTAGCCACAGAAAGCGAACGTTCGTTCGTTAGCCTGTTCGTCAGTTTTTCTTTTTCTCGGATTTTTCACGATATTTTTCAATCGTGATTTTTTATCAGATTTTTGTTTTAGTTTATCTTTTCGCTCGTTTATCAGAATCAGGCGATTCAAGCGCCTAGAGTTTCATCTCGAAGCCCTATTTCTGTTTAATCAACTTAAACAAGTTTTTGCTACTGTAAAATTTGACTTTAGTCCAGATAGTAATCGAAGCTTGTTTCTTTCGTAGTTTGAGTTTTGTTGCTTCGTTCGATTTGATTCTTTTTGCAAACCGGAGTTCTTAAGTTGAACTTTCTGGTTAGATCTTCTTATTTGAGTTTTATCCGTGCACCTTGCTTGATTGCTTATTCTATGCTTGTTTGATTGCGACAGAGTACCCGGAGTGCGAAGCGTGCCACTATGAGTCTCTAGGTTTCACGGATCATCAGCAAGGCAAGTAACACTTTGATCATACCTCTTTACTACCCAGCTTTATTGCATTAGATTAATCCTCAAACACTTGCATGGTTAGGATCTGAATAAATTGTGGGTTTTGGGAAGTAGATGAGGTAGAACCTATTTATATGTTTACTATCAAACCCTTGGGAGTTACTTCTACGTTATGCTTATATTGCTTTGCTATGCTCATAGATGTGGTTTGGGAGTATCCATGATAGATGTGATTTGTTAATTAATGGTTAACTTAAGGTGGCAACTTTAATACATATCTAGGTGGATTGAGGCACCTGGGGAACCCAGTGATTGCCTGTATTTTTGGAAATCCCGGGGTACCGTGTGATTCTCCTATGGACTGCCACCCAGGCTCAAAGGGATCATAAGATTATTCATGCTGGAAACTTCCGTGTGCAGCCACATGCCATTATGGGCTCTGGCATAGTTGAGTAAGTTGTGGGAAACCTTTCCATGATGGACTAGCAGATGTAGGGGATTGTAGGTGTACAGGTCTATCTATCGGTTAAGGGGACCTCTTCGGAAAGACTGTGTCTCGGTCATCCGTTTCTCAAACATCATGTAGTGCGAGAAATCAGATGGAGGAGATCGAGTCTTGTGGGGAAAAGTGCACAAACCTCTGTAGAGTGTACAAACTAATCATGGTTAGCCGTGTCCCCGGTTATGGACATCTTGAGTATCTAGTTCTTGGATTATCATGTGGATCTCATCACTCTTAATATAAATTTGATTGGATTATTAATTACTTTTAATTGGGATTGAGAGGGGGTTTACCTTCTCAATGTTTTCCAACCAACTTTGTAGTTAAATAAAATATATTCCTTTGCAGTAGGGAAAAATTGGCTTTTCACAAAACATTAACCATACAGCCTCCACCAGCCATATATGCATGTAGTGATAGCATTATTCTATTCAATACTCTCTTGTGTTACATTGCCAGCATATTCCATGTGCTGGCCCATTTCGTGCTGCAACGTATCATGTTGCAGACTTTTCAGACGACGAGTAAGGAGCCTTAGATCATGGTCTTTCACTCAATGATGCCGTTGGAGTTGATGGAGTCACTTTATATTCCAAGCTTTCGGCTGTTATCGTATTAGATGGTCATAAGCCATATTTATTGTAATAAGTTCTCTTTTGAGACATTTGATGTAATAAGTGTGTGATTGCTACTCTGTTATAAATCCTCAAGTACTGTGCGTGTCAACATTACCGATCCAGGGATGAGACTGATGCACAGAGATCAGACTGTTTGAGGTCTGGTCACTACAACTAGGTTACCTCAACGGGGATATGCACATCCCCAACAATAAGACTATCATATTTCTTCTTGACGATAGGAAGAGGAATTCAAAACCTCCTATAATAATTGTTGAAATTTTTCCAATAGAATTGATACTATGGACTTGAGGTTGTTTCCTCGGAAAGTGTACCGTATGCTCATTACCATTAACATGAAAAGTGGCATTTCATTTGTTGCAATCAATAAGAGCCCCTACAGTATTCAAGAAGGGTCTTCCAAGGATAATCGACATACTATTGTCCTCAGGAATATCAAGAATAACAAAGTCTGTTAAAATAGTAACGTTTGCAACCACGACAGGCACATCCTCACAAATACCGACAGGTATAGCAGTTGATTTATCAGCCATTTGCAAAGATATTTCAGTAGGTGTCAACTTATTCAAATCAAGTCTACGATATAAAGAGACAGGCATAACACTAACACCGGCTCCAAGATCACATAAAGCAGTTTTAACATAGTTTCTTTTAGGGACAAATGCATTTTTGCCCCTAGTTGGAACCTACCCACAGGGATTGCCCTTACTTTTCGACTCTGCTCATCTTTGCCCTTAGATTTGCCTCCGAGGTTGCCCATATGCCCTTTGACTGTTTGACCAATACTTTGAAAATTCATAACAAATTCATATGAACTCGGAAACATGCAAATAAGAAATCAAAATGTTCAAATAAACATTCCATTCATGGCAAAAGCACAGGTTAAACTACCTGAGGTTATTAGTGTTATTAACATTATTAAAAATAAAAATGTATAAAAATACTTTTTTATGAATAAAAATTACATGCAAATGTAGGTCATGTTTTCTGAACATCCTGATATCTTATTTTCATTTTTCTGAGTTCATATCAACTTGTTATAAAGTTTCAAAATAATGGTAAACATCGTTTGAACATTCATAACAACTAGATATGAATTCCGAAAAATGCAAACAAGATATTAGGATGTTCAGAAAACATCACCTACATTTTCATGCAATTTTTATTCATGAAAAGGTAGTTTTATACCTTTTTTATTTTTAATAATGTTAATAACATTAATAACCTCGGGTAGTTTAAACGGTGCTTTTGTCTTGAATGCAAATGACATGCACATAAAGTTAATGTTTATCTGAACATCGGGAGAAATGAACGGACGAACTGACCCTGCAGAAGAGATTAGTTCTTTTTCTTCACCACCCACATCTGAAGGGGTGGCAAAGAGTTCATCACTCTGCGAGCTCTATACGAGAAAGGTGGCATAGAAGCCAGTCCATTTTGTTTCACATAAGAGGAGTTAGGATACGCATATGAATAAGCAGAGAAATTCTTCGAGGACTTATGAACATAATAATTAGAAGAATAATGCTCATATTCATAGCCCTTGGCTCTTCCCTGCGAAACAGAGTTGTTAGCATGATTATATTCATATTGTGACGCCCGGGTAATTAAGCTACAGTAATCCCTCCTTATGTTGCCATGTCATCGCAGTTAATTTGCTAAACCTCACTTTGATCCAGACCCGATTCAAATTCAAAGTTAAAATAAAGTCAAATTATTATTTCTTAAAAATGTAAATTTAAAATGTTTGACGGGTTGCAAATATTCTCTAAGTAATTAAAATATAAGAACCAAAATTATTTCAATATTTAAAATGCCTCTAACCCAATTAAAATTGGACCAACATCAATTATATTGGGACCTTTCAATTTAAACAAAATGTGTAAATTGTTCAAAATAATTATAACTTTCTCGGCTAGCTCATTACACTGCCTAGCATTTATGTACCAAGTCTTATCTATAACTAAAATCATTTACTTTTAGAATAAAGTGCAAAAGTGTAAAGAAAATAGAAAACAGAATAGGAATAAAAGGAAACTAAAGAAAAGAGAAAAGAAACAAAAATCGGGGTCCATTCCACCCAATCGACGGTGGCCCAACCCACCTCCCCTTATCTCGCTCCTCTCCCTACAGGAGACGGGAGAGGGCGTGGCGGCCATCCCATGGCTGTGGCCGCCCCCAACCACGTGCGGTCATCGCCCCGGTCCCCTCGTGGATAAGAGCATCACCAGAGCACCCTTGACCGAACCCTAGGCCATTCTTCCCCTTTTCCCTCGTCCTTGTCTTCCATCCTGAGGTCACCCGCGTGCGTCCATGGCCGTGCCGTCGACGTAGCCATGGCCAGTGGCCACCATTCGCCGCTCCACCGTGTGTGGGAGGTTCGCGGACGACCACTACATCGTCTTCGTGCATCAAACTAAGTCGGACGCCTCCGCATCGACGGGATCGAGCTCGCCATCGAACTTCTGCGTCGATGGTCGCCTCTGTCGATTCACCCTGCTCCGCCCCACCCCCGGCTTCCCCGAGCTCGTACATGACCTCCCAGTGAGCCCCGCCTATTTCCCCTTCATTTCCCCCTTGTTCTTCGTCTCGATTCGTCGCCATAGATGCCCCCGCGCGTCGCTGTCCATGGCGGACGGAGCCCGGCTCCCCGCGCCCGCTCCTGTGTGTTGCCGCCGCCGCCGCGCAGCCCCGCTGCCTGCTGCTCGCCTCTGCCCGCCACTCCCTGCTGCCCCCAAAGCCACAGCCGCACGCGCTGCCACCCGCGTTGCCGCCACACTGCTGCTCTCCGGTCGCCCTGCGCGTCTGCACGGTCGCTCGTTGCCTCCTCACAAGTGTAGTACTGCTGCTGAACGCCAGGCTGCTCTGCTCACTACTGTTGCCGCTGCGTGCTGCTCGTTACTCATGCCGCTGCTCACTACTACCTGCTGCTGCTCGCTTGCTACTACTACCATCTGCTCGCCAAGCCCTCTGTACATGGTCGTGCGTATGTCCGGCTGGGCTAATGGTCAGCCCTTGTTTAATTAGTCTAGGTTTAGTTTTTTTTTAAACTTCGATCACTTTATTGAATCATATAACTGTTACATCGTCCACCAACCCTTTTACAATAAAATCCGGCGGTTCCTCGACCCATAGTGAGGGTGATGGACTCGCCAATCTAGCTAGATCATGAGATACAGAATTTGCCTCTCTAGGGCAATGAGCAAGTGTGACCGAAGTATATCCTATTATGAGGGCCAAACAATCCGAATAAATCGCCGCTGCCCCTGAAGCCATGAAGCCTCCATTCTGCATGATATTGATCACCTCGAGACAGTCCGACTCAACCACAAGCTTACAAATCCCCAGTTGTTACGCCAGTAGCAATCCATGTCGAAGTGCATAGGCTTCCGCCATCCCTGCATCTGCAACATGCTTCAGTTGTTCGTTGGACGCCGCAACGAATCCACCCTTGTGATCCCGTAGGACAACACCAACAGCTCCCTGGAGGGAGTGAGCCCTGAATGATGCGTCTACATTTAACTTCACGAAGCCTTCAAGTGGCTTTGTCCAACTATTTTTCCTCGGTTCGGCGCTTTTCTTCCTGACCTTAAGATAATTAGTCTAGGTTTAGTTTAGTAGTAGTTTAGTGCTAATTTAGCCTATTTAGCTAATGACAAGTGGGTCCCATTTAATTAGATTAGATAGATCTTTTGGGAATTATTAAAACAGGGGCAAGTGACTGGCTGTTTAATTATTCTAAATAGGTATTAGGGGTAACTTTATATGCTAATTAGAGTATGTCTTGTGGGTCCCCTTGCTAAATCAATCTTTTTAGCACTTTGGTTAAAATATCAGTCTATGACAGGTGGACCCAGTCAACTGTTGAGTCAGCAGTTGACCATGCCCACATGTCAGCCTCTCCAAGCCACTGCTACGTACACTTAGTAATTAAATATTAATTTATTTTCGAATTAAAATAAATCCTAGAAATTCAGAAATCATTTAAACTTTGAAAAATCATATAAAATAATCCGTAACTCGGATGAAAATACTTTGTACATGAAAGTTGCTCAAAACGACGAGATGAATCCGGATACGCAGCTTGTTCGTCCACCATGCAGGCCTAGCATAGCGAACACGCAACTTTCCCCCTCCGATTCATCTATCCAAAAATGCGAAACACCGGGAATACTTTCCCAGATGTTTCCCCCCTTCGCCGGTAACGCCTATCCCTACGTTAGGTCACCCCTAGCACAATGTATTGCCGCATCTTGCTCTGTGTTACTTTTGATTGCTCTGTTATTTATTGTGTTCCCCCTCCGTACTCCTTTCCGGTAGACTCTGAGACCGCTGCCGATATCCGTGTGTTCGACTACATCGAAGATGACCCCTCCTTCTTGCCAGAGCAACCAGGCAAGCCTCCCCCTGATCATCAGATATCGCCTACTCTCCTTTATACTGCTTGCATTAGAGTAGTGTAGCATGTTACTGCTTTCCGTTAATCTTATTCTATTGTATAGCCTGTCATTGTTGCTACAACTGTTGATACCTTACTTGCAATCCTAAATTCTTAGTATAGGATGCTAGATTATCATCAGTGGCCCTACATTCTTGTCAGTCTACCATGCTATACTATCGGGCCATGATCACGTCGGGGTTGATCACGGGTATATACTATACATACATACTATACATGTTGTGACTAAAGTCGGGTCGGCTCGTTGAGTACCCGCAAGTGATTCCGATGTTGGGGACTGAAGGGGCAGATGGTTCCACCTAGGTAGTGGTGGGCCTGTTCCCCCGACGGCCCCCGACTGTTACTTTGTGGCGGAGCGACAGGGCAGGTGGAGACCACCTAGGTGAGAGGTGGGCCTGGCCTTGGTCAGCGTTCGCGGTTACTTTAAAATAACACACTTAACAAGATCTGGGTATTTGATCTGAGTCTGGCTACTGGCCTATACGCACTAACCAACTACGCGGGAACAGTTATGGGCACTTGACGTCGTGGTATCAGCTGAAGCCTTCGTGACGCCAGCGACTGAGCGGCGCGCGCCGTGTTGGACTGGAACGCCTGCTCTTGTATAAGGGAGGCTAGGTCTGCTCACCGGCCGCGTACGCAACGTGCAGGTGTGCAATGGGCGATGAGCCCAGACCCCTGCGCCATAGGATATAGACCGGCGTCTTGACCTCTCTGTTGTGCCTAGGTAGGGCTGCGACGTTTTGATCTTCCGAGGCCGGGCATGACCCAGATAAGTGTGTCCGGACAAAGGGGATCGAGCGTGTTGGAAAATGTGATGCACCCCTGCAGGGAAGTTAATCTATTCGAATAGCCGTGATCTTCGGTAACATGATGACTTGGAGTTGTACCTTGACCTGATGGCAACTAGAACCGGATATTTAATAAAATGCACCCTTCCATGTGCCAGATACAACCGGTGGTCGCTCTTTCACAGGGCGACGAGGGGAGGATTATCGGTTAGGATTATGCTATGCGATGTTACTTGGTGAACTTACTATCTACTCTCTTTTTCTGCTGCAAGATGGAGGTTACCAAAAGTGTAGTCTTCGAAAGGACTAGCTATCCCCCTCTTATTCCGGCATTCTGCAGTTCAGTCCATATATGATACCCTTAATCCATTTGATACCAATGAATACATATGTAGTGTAGCTCCTTGCTTGCGAGTCTTTTGGATGAGTACTCACGGTTGCTTTGCTCCCCCTTTTCCCACTTTCTATACTCGATTGCTGCGACCAGACGATGGAGGCCAGGAGCCAGACGCCACCGTCAACGGCGACTCCTACTATGCTGGAGGTGCCTACTACTACGTGCAGCCCGTTGACGACGACCACAAGTAGTTTAGGAGGATCCCAGGCAGGAGGCCTGCGCCTCTTTCGATCTGTATCCCTGTTTGTGCTAGCCTTCTTAAGGAAAACTTGTTTAACTTATGTCTGTACTTAGATATTGTTGCTTCCGCTGACTCGTCTATGATCGAGCTGTTGTATTCGAGCCCTCGAGGCCCCTGGCTTGTAATATGATGCTTGTATGAATTATTTTATTTATAGAGTTGTGTTGTGATATCTTCCCGCGAGTCCCTGATCTTGATCGTACACGTTTGCGTGTATGATTAGTGTACGGTCAAATAGGGGGCGTCACAAGTTGGTATCAGAGCCGATTGCCTGTAAAAATCCTCCTTCGACACTCCCTGGCCGAAGTCGAGTCTAGACATTACAAAACTTTTTACTAACCTGGTTGTGTGCCTTACGGGCCCACGTCGCCATTTGGGTGGTATTAGGATCTTTTACTCCTCGATCCTTACTCTGGGACTCTGATCTCTTTTCTATTCGGGCTAAATGATTTTACTAAATCTAACTCTAGGTTCTTGTAACTACTTCCTCCCGGAGAGCCACTCGATACAGGTGATCTCTTGATGCACTAGAAGATTTTGAAGTTACTCTCCGATGTTCCCTCGATGCTTTGTGCCATCGCTTTTGCAATTCCCTTCCATCGATAAACCCCTATGGATAACCTCGTATACTCGCCATTCTTACCTTAGTCCCAATTGCTCTTGTTATTATTCCGAAATACTCGTTGTTTCGATAATCCTTGTGCCTACTGCCTTGCAGTTCCTTGTTACCTGAATACACCTACAAATTAATCCTCACACACACCGAGGATTTGTTTCTCCCCAGTTGTTCATGTGTTTCACCGAAGTCTTCGAAATACTATTTGATCTTCCGAAAATCCTCAGCAGCTGATTGCTCTTGAAATTCTTGCTTGCTTGCATTATGGTTAATCCCATAAGTATAGTAATCTTATTGGCATCCTTTGCCACTATCATTTTGAGCCCATTGATTCAATAAGTGCGAATGCTCGCAATCCTCAACCAGATGCTAGAATTCATCCTTCCGACTCAGACACCATTTTAAACATGAGCTGGATCTCAACCAATCAAATTGTCGTCGATTGTACCCCTAAGGCTATTCATCTTATCCATCCCTAATCAGAGCATTGCTTCTGACCCCTTGTCTTGGAATTAATAATAACTTTGCATTTGAGCCTTGAATTAGTCAGTTGTTTCTAAAGTCTGATCTCCTTGCATTGTTTCTTCCTCTGGTTGAGTACCGATGCTCACATCAGATCCCTTGAGGACCACCGGATCCTTTATTGGATTTTATCCGATAGCATCCTTCATATTCAATCACTTTGGAAGTTCTTTTTCCATTGGTAAATCCTAACCTCTGATTGACCAACCATGCTCTGCTTTCGAGATTGTGTTATTACTCCGAAGTTTGTGGTATATGTTTCTAAGATGCCCTCATGGGTTGAACCTACGCCTTTCCTAATCCATGTGAACCCGAAAGATTTCACGGGTCATACTTATCTGGTATTGCACCAGGTAAAATTTTCAACAACTAATGTCATTTACGAAATACGAGAGGTGAATGAAAGGTTATGCTTGGAACAAGTGGGAGTCGACCTTGAACCCTGTTGTAACACCCTCGATGCGACTATAGCTCCCATGTGTCGAGGCACGACTTAGAGACATAATCGCATTGAAGGCATATGTCGCAAGTTAGGCAATCTTCACAACATCCCATGTAGTATGAATAATAAAGGGGAGAACATAGTTGGCTTACACTCGCCATGTCAATCAAGAACATAAATAACATTACATCATCCAAACACTCATGGCCCGACTATGGCGCCAAAATAAAAGAGAACCCAACATGCGACACGGTCCCAATCAAACCCCAACTAGGCACCACTACTGATCATCAGGAAAAGACACGTAGTAACGCTGAGAGTCCTCGTTGAACTCCCACTTGAGCGCGTACTCGTCACCTGGAGCGGAATCACCTGGACCTGCATCTGGAGTTATAGTATCTGTGAGCCACGGGGACTCAGCAATCTCGCACCCTCGCGGTCAAGACTATTTAAGCTTATAGGAAGGGTAAGGCAAAAATATATGTGGAGCTGCAGCAAGCGACTAGCGTATATGGTGGCTATCTTATTCGCAAAAGAGAGCGAGAAGAGGAGGCAAAGCACGAGCGAGAAGCTAGAGAGTAACCTGCGCAAACATTACTCCAATACCGTGTCCACTTCCCGGACTCCGCCGGAAAGTGGCCATCACGGTAACACACTCAGTTGATTCATTTTAATTAATTAAGGTTCAAGTTATCTACAACCGGACATTAAAAAATTCCCATCTGCCCATAACCGCGGTCACGGCTTTCGAAAGTTCAAATCCCTGCAGGGGAGTCCCAACTTAGCCCATGACAAGCTCTCACGGTCAACGAAGGAATAGACCTCCTCCCAAGACGTTCCGATCAGACTCGTATCTCGGTAACTCAAGACACTTTGACAGGTTAAAACAAGACCAGCAACACCGCCCGAATGTGCCGACAAATCCTGATAGGAGCTGCACATATCTCTTTCTCAGGGCACACTCAGATTGTCTAAACTTCCGGTAGGCCAGCCCAGAGTTGCCCCTGGTAGCCACCGGCGGTTGACGGTTTGGACCAACACTCAGAGGAGCACTAGCCCGGGGGGGTTAAAATAAGATGACCCTTGAGTCTGCAGAACCCAAGGGAAAGAAAGGCTAGGTGGCAAATGGTAAAACCAAGGTTGGGCATTGCTGGAAAAGCTTTAATCAAGGCGAAATGTCAAGGGGTTCCCATTATAATCCAACCGCGTAAGGAACGCAAAATCCGGGAACATAACACCGATATGACGGAAACTAGGGCGGCAAGAGTGGAACAAAACACTAGGCGAGAGGCCGAGCCTTCCACCCTTTACCAACTATATAGATGCATTAAGATAACATAGCAATATAATGATATCCCAACAAGTAAATAAAAGATGTTCCCACAAGGAACGGCCTCCAATCTTCACCTGCAACTAGCAACGCTATAAGAGGGGCTGAGCAAAGCGGTAACATAGCCAATCAACGGTTTGCTAGGACAATGGTGGGTTAGAGTTTCAACATGGCAATTTGGGAGGCTGACAAGCAAAAGGTAGGCATCGTAGCATTCGCATAGCAAAGAGCGAGCAAACTAGCATAGCGAAGATAGTAGTGATTTTGAGGGTATGATCATCTTGCCTGCACAGTTGTCAGAGTTGACTGGATCCTCACAAGTAAACTCAACGGGCTCCTCGGTAGCGAACTCGTCTCCCAGCTCTACCCAAACAAGACAAACAAGCAACAAGGATACAATCAACCACGTGCAAGACCAAGCAATATGATGAAATGAAGATATGCTATGCGGGATGCGATGCGGGATGCAAAATGCAAGATATGACAGGAAATGCATGCACCTGGCCTCAACTTGGAATTCCAAGGGTGCCACTGGAAAGAGGAGATGAAATCGCTTGAAACGATATAAAGAACGCCGGAATCGGAGTTACGGTTTGGAAATGGTAAGCATTTCAAAAATGACACCGGTCTGCAATTTGTAGCAAGTAGGCATCTAAATGCAATGAAAAGAACATGCTACAGCCACCAAACATGACAACAAAATACATGGCAGGGATGAACACAAGATGCTTAACAAAAGACTAGCACTGAGCCACGGCCAAATCATCCATTATGAGGTTCAAACAAGCATGGCAAAAACGCAAATGCAAAACAGATTCCAGACTTAGTGAAATTAACACTTGTCTGGAATTTCAGATCACGAAGCCCTCTTCGGAGCAGCAAAACAACATGATACATGACCTGATTAAGACAAGTAAGAACATGGCATGGAGCTACTCAACAAGCTTAACAAAAGTCCCTAAGTGACCTGGGGCCAAAAGGGATCGCAAAATATACTAACAAGCACACGAACATTGCAAAAACATAATCAGTTTTCAGACTTAGTGAAAACCGAGACATGTTGAAATATAACTCACGAAGGCATGTAAACAAGCTCGATGCACTCAACACGGTGCAAGTCATGGCAAGACAGGCATACACTCATAAAGAAGGCACAAAATACAAGCTAGACATGGAAAGAACAATGGCATAGCATGCACGGATCAACTACAATAACATCGGCAAAATCGCAAACGAGTTGACGATCTGCCCAGATTCACCACGAAGCAAAAGTAGAGCTCGATTGACTCAAGCTAGGATGCTCCATAATTGCAACCAAAGACATGGATGGGTAGAGAATAACATGATTAACAAAATTCCTTTACTGATCATCCTCAAAAGAGGCATAGATCACTAGGAAATAAGTTGAACATATGGCATCATGAACTAACTAATCCCAGATTTAGTGAAAACAACTAAGTCTCTGAAAACAGATTTACCGGGTGCCTCACTTTGCAAGCTTGCATAAGTCACCACACACATCCTAAAAATGCATGGGTTGCACCTCTGGAAAGAAGATAAAATCCTTAACAAAACATATGAGGACTCATAGGCATAGCATGCACACAATAATCATGGCAAAAATGACAAAAGCCTAAGATGAACTAGCAGATTGGACAATTAACTCATGAAGCCTCCTTCTAACAGCATTTCGGGCATCAAGTTGAGCTCAAATGAAAATGATGCAATGGAATGAAATGATGTACTCATCGAGATGAACATTTTGATATGCTATATGCCCAAATCAGAGCTACGGATGCAAAGTTACGGGGCCTCGAACAGGAGCATATGGAGTAAAAAATCGAGGGACTTAGCAAAAAAAACAACCTCTGGATCTGGATCTAGGGTTTGCACGAAAACCGAGGCAACTCCGGCGGCACTGTTCACGACAGCGGTGGCGGGCGCGGAAGTCGAGGATGGCGGCGACAAGGACGGCGGCCGGCGGAGGCGAGGTCGTCGGCGGCCGGGGCGGCGGCGCAGGGCCCCGCGGCGGCCGGAACTAGGAGCGAGGCGGCGGGCTCCTGCGGCGGCTCGGGCGGCGGACTCCTGCGGCGGCTCGGGCGGCGGCCAGCCGGCGGCAGCGGCGCGCGGTGGCTCCGGCGCCTCGGGCGGTCGGGCGCGAAGGGGAGGGCGGCGGCTGGCGGTAGGCGGCGGCGGGGCGATACGAGCCGGGGAGGGCCCGCCCCGGGCTTCGCGGGCTGGCGGCGGTGGATGCCTGGCGGGGCCACGTGTCGGCTCGGGAGAGGCGGCGGCGGGATCCGGACGTTGTCCGGCTCGTCCGGACACGTCCGGCAGCGGATCTGGGGATTTTTTTAGGGTTTCGGGGAGAGGGGAGATCCGAAAACGGAGGGGGTGTATTTATAGGCATAAGTGGAGCTAGGAGAGTCCAAATGAGGTGCGTTTTTCGGCCACACGATCGTGATCGAACGCTCTAGGACATGGAGCAGAGTTTGGTGGGTTTTGGGCCAAATTGGAGGGGTGTTGGGCTGCAACACACACGAGGCCTTTTCGGTCCCTCGGTTAACCGTTGGAGTATCAAACGAAGTCCAAATGATACGAAACTTGACAGGCGGTCTACCGGTAGTAAACCAAGGCCGCTTGGCAAGTCTCGGTCCAATCCGGAAATGTTTAATCCCCACACCCGAAAGAAAGCTAGAAATGACCACCGGAGGAGAACGAAGCGTCGGAATGCAAAACGGACAACGGGGAAAATGCTCGAATGCATGAAATGAACACGTATGCAAATGCAATGCACATGATGACATGATATGAGATGCATGACAACGACAACAACACACGGAGACAAAAACCCGAACCCGAGGAAATAAATATAACTTAACGCCGGAAACGACAAGAGTTGGAGTACAAATAGGGAAAGTTATATCCGGGGCGTTACACCCGTGTTCATGCCCATCGACACGATGTATACCTTATCATGGAAGCTTCTTGCAAAACTTGTAGTCAGTTGGATAATTCTTTCGGTGTCTTTAAATTGGATCCCTTGCAGCTATGGTTTCGACCATATTGATATTCCTTGATTCCTTTTCTCGGACAAGTTAAAGCACTTGTCTTCTGCAGATCAATACATCTCCGCAACCCCTATGTCAATCTACTTTTGAGTAATACCCTCCATTATCTCGAGAATATCAAAGAACCGTGTTGCTTCCAATGAGTCTTCATCTAGTCTTGCTTCTCACCGATTTCAGATTTCCCCGGGTTATGAGTTATTTCACTCAAGAACACCGATAAGTGAATCGATTCCGCACTCTGATTCAACAACTCTAAGTAATTTTTAGAGAGAAGTGCATATTACACCCCTCAGCTCTAGCCCTAGTCTAATATACAACCCCAACTCCAATACCATCTAGTTTACACCCCCCAACTCTCAAAACCAGGCGGAATTCAACCCTCCCCTCCTCGGTGACCGGTTTTGACCAGTTGACTGGGTGAACAGTATATTCAAAAGAAATATTTTTTAAAAAAATTACGTTTTTTCACCGGTTGAACAGTAAAATTTTAAAAAGTTCTAAATAAATAATAATAAAATAATTTTGATTTTTTAAAATGTTGATTTTTTGTCCGTGTGAACAGTAAATTTCAGGAAAAAATAGGAAAACAAAAATTTCTGAATTATATTTGCATGAAACAGTTAACAGTTCGGGCTGATATATTTTTTTTGTTGAGAGACCACTGAAATGTCCAAACAAGCTGAAAATTGTCACAAACATCACGCACTGAAAAATCGTGTACGCAAAAATAATTCGTTTTTTTTTTGGAAAAAAGTATTTTTGGAATTTACTATTCACCAGGTAAAAAATCGAAACTGCTTGTTGAATTTTATTTCCAACTTTTTTTTTGAATTTACTGTTCACTCATTGGAAAAACGAAAATATATTTTGATTTTTTTGTTACTGTTCACCCAGTCAGCATGTCAAAACCGGTCAACTGGGTTAAAACCGGTCAACGGGGAGGGGAGGGTTGAATTCCGCCTGGTTTTGAGAGTTGGGGGGTGTAAAGTAGATGGTATTGGAGTTGAGGGATGTATATTAGACTAGGGTTAGAGTTGAGGGGTGTAATATGCACTTCTCTCTAATTTTTATTGCTTACGATTTTAATAATCCTTCTAGTCATTCCTAGCCTTATCGGCTATATCATTATCGTGCAACTTTTTAACTGTGCTATCTGGTCCTTCTTTCCGAAGCACAATTTTCGACGATAAGCTAAGCTTACGTCGACTTTCCTCGTCATATCATTCGCCTTGAACAACAAGCTTGATTCCAAGTTTGTGTCATATCCGTGGTTTCAATAACTTTTCGCTCCATCCTTCCTTTTGCTTGATGTCGTAGATGAGCGATTATATCTTCATGAAACCTCTCGACAAATGTGTCATGATTATCATCAACATTCCGAGCTTATCAAGGATATCAATTGAATTCATGATGAGAAATACCATCCCCTCAATGATTTGTGTTAACATCGACCACTCGATTGCCTTCCACAAACTTGTTCGTGTTTTGTGTTATACCTTGGGATCCTTGCTATCCCGCATTTGTTCTTCTTTACCTTGGAGTATTACCATCTTTAATGTCAATAACATCGTCAGAATTTCTCCACCTCTTAAGAGTTCCTGGTATAATGATACTTCTCATCATCACCGTTAATTCTTGGACCCCGTGTCGATTCTAATAGGGACACGAATAACTGAACGGTACTATTTGGATTCTTCCCTTCTAGAAACCATATTGCTTTGAAGTTAATGGTCAACATTCCATTCTTAGACCATTGGTTATCGAATCGTCATTCTAACATTGTTTGTGCTACCTAAGTCCGTATTTCGGGTGCACCATCAACCAATGTTTAATCGTGTATGTTTTCCTCGAGCATACCTCATTATATCAATTGATCTGACAAAAGCTATCTCCTTGTTCACATAAGTATGGAAATCCATCTTTTGGAAATTTCGACGAATTGTCGTTGAGGTCATCAGCCACCTCCTCATTCTCTCCTTGATTTAATAATGAAATCATGATTCGTCCATAGTTCAGTTACCGAGAATCTTACAATGTCGTCTCGTCAATTTGTGTTGCACCTTTTCTTCTTAGGTATCTTGAGTTTGAGGTATCCTGACATCAATCAGAACTGAATCTCGGTCAGATATGATGGTTGGGACTTTTTCCAAAAGTTGTAACATTGGACTTTGTATATCCCAGTAAGGTGATATCATGCCTAGCGCACCGGGCTAGAGGACCCATTGTTTTGGTTTTCCTTTTTAGCAAGGTTATCCATTCTTTCGTGAGAGAATTGTAACACTTATTCTATGGTTTGTTCCTGATGGATCCTTTGCATATCCAAAGTTTGACCTTTGCTTAAAGACCATGTCAACGCTATCTCGAAGCATGTATGTGGTACTCCGATTTTCAATATGAACATTTGAAGCACAATGCTAAAATTTCTTTATAAATTACCCCAAGCACCGTTGTATGGGTAATGTCATCAAATTTCTCTCCCTTTTCCTAAAGGGTTTTCTACGATATATCATGTCATGGATATCATACTCTGCTTGTCCTTGGGAAGGATATACCCTTGAAATATGTGTTTAAACACATTTTCCTTTCCATTGTTTTGTTTAATATGATAATCATATTTTCCTTTTCATTGGTTGGGTTAACGTTTCTTGTGATCTAAATGATCTAAGCAGTAATATTCTCCTGCTTATGTAAACACTTCGGTGTACAATTCTGTCAGCAAGACCCTGTTACTATTGTTGATGACATTTCGGTAACCACCGATGGACGAGAACCTTGCCTATTGGTCCACCTCGTTTCAACGAGCAGGGAAATGGTTCTCTTTGTCCCTCGCCCTTGGTACCAACGTTGTTGCCAACATAACTGACAGGCTATCCTCTGACATACCTTGCTATCTTGACCGTGCACCTGATAGCGCTTTCCTGTTTTCAACCCACATGGTGGGCCCATAACCCACAGGTCCTAGGATCAAAACCTGACTCTCCTATACACCCCCTATTCCCAAAGCTATTCCTCGCGCATGGCCTCATATGTAATTCACGAGCCACCTTCCGATGAGATCATCAATTCTGGTATCAGACGCAATACTTATTCTCGTTGCTCTGGGCCCCCTTTCACACTTTGATTAGGCCTCGAACGATTGCCTACCCGCTTGAAACTTCTTATTGTACCTTCTTACTTTGTTATCTATATTTTCTTAAGTTTCAACTCGAGCGTTACTTTCTACCACCATCCCCGAGTTATAAACCGGATAGCAACCTTGTAGAGTTCCGTTCTTCCGAAGCTACCCCTTATCCTTTTTGTAAGCACGATGGAGTTCCCGAAGAAAGGATGCCTACTTCATCATGATGACCTGAAGCAGAGAAATGAAGACATCAACTTAATGGATCGACCTCTTCGAGAAGAGCAACCAAGACCGAGAAGATTCGTTAGAATTTCGTAACCAAACATTTCCCCCTTATTTCACCTCTTAAATCTCGCGATGAGATTTCTTGTAGTGGAGGAGAATTGTGACGCCCGGGTAATTAAGCTACAGTAATCCCCTCCTTATGTTTCCATGTCATTGCAGTTAATTTGCTAAACCTCACTTTGATCCAGACCGGATTCAAATTCAAAGTTAAAATACAGTCAAATTATTATTTCTTCAAAATGTAAATCAAAAATGTTCGACGGGTTGCAAATATTCTCTAAGTAATTAAAATATAAGAACCAAAATTATTTGAATATTTAAAATGCCTTTAACTCAATTAAAATTGGACCAACATCAATTATATTGGGACCTTTCAATTTAAACAAGGGCCATTTGCATTTCTGTCCCTAACTCGAACCACCTAATCAGATATACCCCTAATTCGAAAGCCTGCTCAAATTTGCCCCTCCGCCGTTAGGTGCCTTTATAGAAATGCCCTTTTGCGCCGTTACTGTCCGGTCAAACAGCTTTGACCGTCCTGGAAAAAATAGCAAAAAAATCTAAAAAATCTAAAATTTTGTGAGATCGAAGATACTCATGTGCCCAAGGTGTGTGCAAATTTTCGTGCTATTTGGACATTCCAGGAGCTCGTGGTGAGGAAAAATAGTTAATCTGCACACTTGTGGATGATAAATTTGAAATAAAATAGCAAAAAAAATTTAAAAATGAAATTTTTTGGCATCAAAGTGGCTTGGGTGCACAAGGTGCTTGCAAGTTTTTATGATCAAATGACATGCGAGGAGCTCTAGTAAGAAAAAACAAAATAATCACTTTTCCCAAGTTTTTTCCCGAGCCAAAATTTGTTTTTTTCTCCACAGGCCCCTCCAATGTCCAAACACAACAAAAATTTGCGTGCAGCTTGCAGACCCGAGCCTCTTTGATGCCAAAAAATGTCATATTTTTTTAAATTTTCTTACTATTTTTTTGAATTTACTGTTCACGGGCTTACATATTTATTGTTTTTCCTTTGACACGAGCTCCTGGAATGTATGAACAACACGAAACTTTGCATGCACCTTGCGAACCTGAGTATCTTTGTTCCCACAAATTTTCAGTTTTTTTAGAATTTTTTTGCTATTTTTTCAGGATGGTCAAAGCCCTTTGACCGGCTTTGACCTGCTTTGACCAAGGATTACGAGTCGACGAGTCGTTGAGTCGTTCCGAGGTTGAGACTCATAGACTAATCGGACTAGTCTTAGACTAGTGCTAGACTAGTCGACAAAGTACTGTAGTAGTCAACTACTAATACCTAATACCTAGTAGCAGTATGTAGTAGTAAACTGTACAACACATTACAATATATACAATAAAACCAGTAGTGCTAGCCAATGCTCGCCAGGCCTAGCCCAGTGCCGCTCAGCACGCCACCCCCAGCTGGCCCATTTGGGCCCAAGTAGTCAGCCTACTTAGCATACTTCCCATCCCAGCCTCTATAACTGTCGGGGATATACCCCGCGGTGTAAATCGGCCGGAAGTTAACCCGGCCGGACTTGGCGGTTTATCTAAAGACCCCGCTGACACTTGGCGAGTTACTGGTGACCCGCCCTGACCTGGCGGTTTACAAGCAACCCACCTGGTCATTATGACTCACTGGTGATCCGGAATGCGGGACAGACGGATGACAAGGCCCAAGGCCTAGAAGGCCGGTTCACGCTTAATGGTGGGCCGGTTTAAGAGGAAAGGCATGAGGAACATTTATCTTACAAGGAGTTAAGACCTGGACTTGTATCCGGTTTGTATTAGAGATAGACTAGTCCTAATCCTAATAGGACTCTACATGTAACCCGCCCCTCCAACATATATAAGGAGGGGCAGGGCTCCCCAAAAGGGGAGAAGGGGGACAAGTTCCACAAGTTGGACAAGTTAGGTTTAGACAATAGCTCTCGAGATAGAGCACTCTTGTAACCGTGATCATCATCATCAATATCAATGAAGCAGGATGTAGGCTTTTACCTCCACCGTGAGGGGCCGAATCTGGGCAAAACATCGCGTCTCTCGTCCCGCTCAACCCCTCTCAAGCTACCACATAGATGCGTTGGCCTCGCGACTAAGTCCTGACACTAAGGACATCTGCCGTGACAATTCCACAACAGTTGACGCCCACCGTGGGGCCTGCACACGGTGATGTTGAGTTCTTGGAGGGATCTTCCTCAGGGATCGAGAAGCTCGCGGCTGACCGGCTGAAGAAGAACCGGCACAAAAATATCTATGTTCCTCGGTCCAGATCGGAAAAAGTTCCAACGACAGCGTGCATGGCAAACAAGGGTTGATCTATGCTCCGCTATGGCTGTTACCTGGATCCATGTGTGCAAGGTGACAAGCAGTCGGAAAAGCAGATACGAGATTGAAATTGAGAGGATTAGGGTTACGGGTTGTGCGGCACTGCGTCTGGCGATCCGTCGAAATTCGATTTCTGCTGCTGTTGCCGCACGCCACCGAGCCAGACAGGAGTTCACGTTCGTGTCATCGAAGAGTGCAGCGCTACTGTTACACGTATGAGCGTTATTCGGCTCATGAGATGTCACATCCCGATGAATTAGGGTTGCAGCTGACCTGACCAAGATCAACAGAAAATTTTATTAGGCGCCGTCACAGAAATCAGCTAAATCTGTGCCCGAGTTGGATTGACAGAAGGGTCGCCCCGAAGCTAATCTGTAAACTAGTCTGCTAAAGCCTGCAGCTACTATTGATGAGTAGTAGTGCTACTACTAGTGTTACACGCGCATATACGGTGAGCAAAAAACCGCGGCCTCGCCTGCTGAAGCGTTTGCAGTTTAATAAAAAATAAAGGAGGACCACGACCCGGATGAGCATGGGTTATCCACGGCCACCACAATTGGGTCAAACCCGCCTGGGTTGACCCGACCGCTCCCCCGCTGCGGCGACTCCGTCGTGGCCGACACGTCACTCCATCACCTCGCCCCTATACCATGACCCGCTACTGTTGCCTGCATCCCGGCGGACAAACACACAAGTCATCTTTCGTCCAAGACAAACAGGACAATGGTTCACTGTTTATGGAGACATGACGAGATCATCTCTCATTCAAACATCAGGTGATATTCATCCAGTCTGTCTTAACAGTACATATTAATTTGTGAGAACAATTATTTTGTCCCATAATATTTTTACAGGATAGTCATTCAAGACAAAGGTGTTGTACAGTTGATATGGAGTACGCACCAATATAAACTTTGCACTGGCGTTTGTCCGTGCCGTGCTGCTCGACGGATACACATGCGAATCGCCGCCCCCATTGTTCGGATTACATCCGTCCGCGCATGCGGCCGACTTGTTGTCCGCGCCGGCTTACAAACGTCACGACCGGGTCACCAGTCCGTACCGGTTTACCACACTGCGGCTGGTTCACCCGTGACTGATTTCAATTTCACCTAGTGATTATCAACTTCATGGCGGGTTACTTCCGGTCTAAACGAATCAGGTGCTATCCATCTAAAGTATATTTTATTAGCACATTTTTTTTCAAAGAACAATTACTTTGATCTGTGTATTTTTATATACAGGACAGTCATTCACTACAAATATGGTTTATACCATGGGTATGGAGCACGGGCTGACAATATTTCGCCCGGCGATAGTCCGTAACATATTACCCGATGAGTGGACGCGCACAAGCTGCCGTCCGTACGGCCCGGTCTACATCAACTAGCTGGGACTGCGCCTGTGATTGATTCGCGCGTCCGCACCGGTTTACAACACCACGGACGACTCGCCCGTCCGCTCTCGCGGCCAGTTCAGCGTCCGCGCCGGCTTACAACGAGGAGGATAACTTGCTTCTCCGCACTGGCATACAGCACCGTGACTGACTCATCTATGTTGCCTCTGATGCTGCGGTCATTTTTACCGTCCGTCTCTCGCGGCCTGGTCTACATCAACACACCGGGCCGCACCTGTCTGCATGAGCTGTTTATTGGGCGCACAAGTCGCCGCCACTACAGTTTTGATTAACTTCAAATCGCCAGTTGGAAGGAACCATTGGCCGAGTTGCTGACACGGCTCATATGGGATCATTTACAACCCACCGCAGTCACCTCAACCTTCTATGGATTCACATCGTGCTATCAACGCCAATGATATACAAGTTATGCCGGTTTATATCACGGTCAAATATGGAGAGTCTCAAGCCAACTCCTCGAGTCACCTTTAAGACTCGGGGGCTACGATGACATGACTCAGCGAATCTTGCCAGTTTCAGAAAATTTAAGAACCCCAGGACGATGGAGGGAAGGATAACCCGGTCCCGCAGGCTACTGTTATATTGATGAAAGTTTAAAGGTCGTCAGAAAATTTCCGGCTTAGAAAGTATATGACAGTTATACAATCCCGGCTCGAAGAAGTTCCGGGTCATTAGAAATGACTCCGGTTTACAATTCGGTTTAAGAAAAATCTATTCTCCTACAAAGCTCTGAAGCGCTCAAATCCGGTTTAACAATGCCCGGTTCAAAAGGGAATTAACTTCTCGCAAGTTCGAGTTTAAAGGCCGTCAGAAAATTTCCGGCTAAAAATAAGGATTCCGGTTTGAAATCCGGTTCAAGGGAAAGATGTCTCCCACAAAGCTTTGAAGATCTCAATATCCGGTTCAAGATCCCGGTTCAGAGAAGAATTTATCTCTTGCAAAAAGTTAAAAATTGCCTTACTGGCCTGACATATTATTGATCACATGGGGGCTTCTGCTTCATAAAGCAGGGTCTCTGGTCTTTTACATCATGTGAGGTTACACGGAGTTGCTGTAAAGCGGCCTCCGGTTTACCCCTTGAGTTCACTTTCCTAAAAGCATCGTGTTATATCACTTGGAGGATTGGTCGTGTCTGAACCAATACCATGCCTCTTGATAGGCGAGAGCCACCAGATCACTTGGGGACTTGGTCATGTCTGAACCAGTCATGCCTCTTGGTCGGCCTAAGGCCACAGAATCACTTGGGGGCTTGGTCGAACCCGAACCATGACCACGCCATTTGGTCGGCATAAATGCCATAGAATCACTTGGGGACCTGGCTGACTAGAACCATAGTTACACCTAACGGGAGCTTGGTCGTGTTTGGCCATGGTAACGCCATTTGATCAGCTTAAATAAACCTTTTTTGGCAAACGTTTTTGTCGTTGCTTTTGCTTCACACTTTTCTTTGAAGGGGGGTTTTTGCTTTTCATTGTGTTTTTTAAACCGACAAAGTTTTTTAACCAATCAATTGACGGAACACAGTTCACGTCAATCCGGAGACTATTTGCCCAGTTTGATCCTTGTTGTTAACATCCTCTTATGGAGTAACATGGTGTTTATCACAACCCGGCACGGTTTTATTATAAACCGGCACAATATGGAAGGAGTTATCAGTACTCAAGATTTGGGTTATCACCCTTACTACAAAAAGTTGGTAAAACCAACGATGTGATTCAATGTCACAGGTATGATATATTTCATATTTGATTATTCTTAAGTGCGGCCTTGGTTATAAACCCGAGTTATATGTTGGGTATTATGACCCGTCCGGCGGTAAACCGCCAGGACACTTTAAACTTGTTGTATGCAGAAAAAAGGTTTGTTAAACCGGCCTGGCTTTGGACAACAAGTCGCCAGTATATATTTGGATTGCGCCATTGGAATCATGCGATTATAAATCATTGGGTTATATTATTCAAATAGCCAAACTTGGCTGAAATTTCATTATGATGTTGAATGAATAAGGTTTTCATACCGGATTATATTATCTTGAATAGCCAACATGGCTGGATTTTTATTATTAAGGTTTTCAAAGTCGCTATAGCGCAATGTCTACTCTTTTGTCAAAGGATATGATTTATTCTACAATGGGAGAAATAGTCCCGAGTCGCTGCAGGCTTACAACCCGGCACTTGGGGGCTACATTATTCAAATTGAGATTACATGCAAGTCTCATGTCGCTGCAAGCATGCACCATGACACTTGGGGGCTAATGCAAAGTCATTTTTACTAGTCTTATTGAAGACCCGACTCATCATACTATAATGAGCCGGCCCTTGGGGGCTACCAATTGCTCCTATCAACAATTCAAGGTACACAAGTTTTCGTCCATAATATTGAAGAATCCATTGCTCAGTTGATAAAGCACAAAGCTCTTAACCTTGTGGACGTGGGTTCAAGCCCTACGATGGAAGTTACATTATAATATGTTATTTTTATTAAAGTACATATATCAAGTCCCGGTTCAGTATTATCTTACTAAGCCGGCCCTTGGGGGCTACACGTTGCTGTTCAAAGTTTACAAGATTATACTTACAAAGTCCCTGCTCATTATTGCATAATGACCCGGCCCTTGGGGGCTACACTGATTGAAGTTTTTATAAGCAATTGCAAGTTCCAGGTTGCTGCAAGCATGACAACCCGGCACTTGAGGGCTACACATATGGAGTATTCAGTTTATATGATTGAGATGAACAAACCGGATTTCTTCAAGGTTGAAACGCTTATTGGAGCAAGTCTTAAGTTATCACTATGTTCTCCTCTTAAGACTTGGGGGCTACAGGTATTATGCATATAAAGGAGGAACATCTTCATTTTATTACATGACCCGGTGTCGACAACAATTATGACGCGGCGACATCAATATTTATAAACCGGCCATTTTGGTAATATTAAACCGGCAAGTTTTACATCTTCAAACCGGCTGAGTATCAGATAAGTATTTTCAGACCCATATTTCTTAAACCGGCGGAGCTGAGTCAAAGAGTTATTCTTCACAATGTTTCTGGGTGACAAGCCAATGTCGGCAAATTGATTATGAAGCTGGTCTGTTGACCCGGATTTCCCAGAAGGAGGAAATAACAAGGACTTAAGGATGATTAGGTACCGGTTTACAAAAATTCTTAACCCGGAGCATAACCTGTCAAATTTGTTCTTGTATTTATTTTGTAGCATAAGTTTACCATGAATAAATCCAAGCTAAACTTGGGGGCTAATGTCGGGGATATATCCCGCAGTGTAAACCGGCCGGAAGTTAACCCGGCCGGACTTGGCGGTTTATCTGAAGACCCCACTGACACTTGGCGAGTTACTGGCGACCCGCCCTGACCTGGCGGTTTACAAGCAACCCACCTGGTCATTATGACTCACTGGTGATCCGGCATGCGGGACAGACGGATGACAAGGCCCAAGGCCTAGAAGGCCGGTTCACGCTTAATGGTGGGCCGGTTTAAGAGGAAAGGCATGAGAAACATTTATCTTACAAGGAGTTAAGACCTGGACTTGTATACGGTTTGTATTAGAGATAGACTAGTCCTAATCCTAATAGGACTCTACATGTAACCTGCCCCTCCAACATATATAAGGAGGGGCAGGGCTCCCCAAAAGGGGAGAAGGGGGACAAGTTCCACAAGTTGGACAAGTTAGGTTTAGACAATAGCTCTCGAGATAGAGCACTCTTGTAACCGTGATCATCATCATCAATATCAATGAAGCAGGATATAGGCTTTTACCTCCACCGTGAGGGGCCGAACCTGGGTAAAACATCGCGTCTCTCGTCCCGCTCAACCCCTCTCAAGCTACCACACAGATGCGTTGGCCTCGCGACTAAGTCCTGACACTAAGGACATCTACCGTGACAATTCCACGACAGTAACCCCATCTCCCGATCGATCCCGTCGCCGCCGCCTGCGCCATCACGCACAAAAGCACGCGCGCGCAACCCGCGCCTCCAGCCACCGCTGCCGGCGAGCCCGCCGACCACCGCCGTGCCTCTTCTCCTCTCTCTCTCTCTCTCTCTCTCTCTCTCTCCTCCTCTCTTTGTGGTAGGGCCGCAGGCGCCTACGGGGCACGGCCATGGCTGCCGCCCGAGCACGAGCTCCAGCCAGCTGCCGCGCCTTGCTTCGCCATCCGCCGTCCCGGCGGCGGGTCAGTGGGTGCTGGCGGTGGCCTCGTCCAGGCGGCTTGTTCTCATAGCTCGCTCTCCAATTTTCCCCTCCCAAATTTGAGTCGAGCGACTCAAACAACAGGACTAGTCTAGACTAGTCGTAGACTAGTCTCTCGACCGCTCGACTCATTGAATTAGTCTACACGAGATTCGCAGTCGACACCACAGTTGCGACTCATGGACTAGTCCATCGACTCGTAATCAGTGGCTTTGACCGAACGGTAATGACACAGAAGGGTATTTCTGTAAGTGCACCTAACGGCGGAGGGGCAAATTTAAGCATGCTTTGAAACTAGGGATAAATCTGAGAGTGGGCGCAAATTAGGGGCATAGATGTAAATGTCCCTTTAAACAAATGTGTAAATTGTTCAAAATAGTTATAACTTTCTCGGCTAGCTCATTACACTGCCTAGCATTTATGTACCAAGTCTTATCTGTAGCTAAAATCATTTGCTTTTAAAATAAAGTGCAAAAGAGTAAAGAAAATAGAAAACAGAATAGGAATAAAAGGAAACTAAAGAAAAGAGAAAAGAAACAAAAATCGGGGTCCATCCCACCCAATCAACGGTGGCCCAACCCACCTCCCCTTATCTCCCTCCTCTCGCTACAGGAGACGGGGGAGGCTGTGGCGGCCATCCCATGGCTGTGGCCGCCCCCCAACCACGTGCGGTCATCGCCCCGGTCCTCGTGGATAAGAGCATCCCCAGAGCACCCTCGACCGAACCCTAGGCCATTCTTCCCCTTTTCCCTCGTCCTTGTCTTCCATCCCGAGGTCACCCGCGTGTGTCCATGGCCGCGCCGTCGACGTAGCCATGGCCACTGGCCACCATTCGTCGCACCGCCGTGTGTGGGAGGTTCGCGGACGACCACTACATCGTCTTCGTGCATAAAACTAAGTCGGACGCCTCCGCATCAACGGGATCGAGCTCGCCATCGAACTTCTGCGCCGATGGTCGCCTCTGTCGATTCGCCCTGCTCCGCCCCACCCCCGGCTTCCCCGAGCTCGTACATGACCTCCCAGTGAGCCCCGCCTGTTTCCCCTTCATTTCCCCCTTGTTCCTCGTCTCGATTCGTCGCCATAGATGCCCCCGCGCGTCGCTGTCCATGGCGGACGGAGCCCGGCTCCCCGCGCCCGCTCCTGTGTGTTGCTGCCGCCGCCGCGCAGCCCCGCTGCCTGCTGCTCGCCTCTGCCCGCCGCTCCCTGCTGCCCCCAGAGCCACAGCAGTACGCGCTGCCACCCGCGCTGCCGCCACCCTGCTGCTGTACGCCAGGCTACTCTGCTCGCTACTGCTGCCGCTGCGTGCTGCTCGTTACTCATGCCGCTGCTCACTACTACCTGCTGCTGCTCGCTTGCTACTACTACCATCTGCTCGCCAAGCCCTCTGTACATGGCCGTGCGTATGTCCGGCTGGGCTAATGGCCGGCCCTTGTTTAATTAGTCTAGGTTTAGTTTAGTAGTAGTTTAGTGCTAATTTAGCCTATTTAGCTAATGACAAGTGGGTCCCATTTAATTAGATTAGATAGATCTTTTGGAAATTATTAAAACAGGGGCATGTGGCTGGCTGTTTAATTATTCTAAATAGGTATTAGGGGTAACTTTATATGCTAATTAGAGTATGTCTTGTGGGTCCCCTTGCTAAATCAACCTTTTTAGCACTTTGGTTAAAATATCAGTCTATGACAGGTGGACCCAGTCAACACATTGACCAGTCAACTGTTGAGTCAGCAGTTGACCAGGCCCACATGTCAGCCTCTCCAAGCCACTGATGTGTACACTTAGAAATTAAATATTAATTTATTTTCAAATTAAAATAAATCCTGGAAATTCAGAAATCATTTAAACTTTGAAAAATCATATAAAATAATCCGTAACTTGGATGAAAATACTTTGTATATGAAAGTTGCTCAGAACGACGAGACGAATCCGGATACGCAGCCCGTTCGTCCATCACGCATGCCTAGCATAGCAAACACACATTTTTTCTCCTCCGATTCATCTGTCCGAAAACGCGAAACACCGGGAATACTTTCTCGAATGTTTCCCCTCTTCGCCGGTATCGTCTATCCCTACGTAAGGTCACCCCTAGCACAGCGTATTGTCGCGTCTTGCTCTATGTTACTTTTGATTACTCTGTTATTTATTGTGTTCCTCCTTCGTTACTTTTTTTCGGTAGACTCCAAGACCGCTGGCGATATCCGTGTGGTCGACTACATCAAAGATGACCCCTCCTTGCCAGAGCAACCAGGCAAGCCCCCCCTTGATCACCAGATATCTCCTAGTCTTCTCTATACTGCTTGCATTAGAGTAGTGTAGCATGTTACTGTTTTTCATTAATCCTATTCTGTTGCATAGCTTGTCATTGTTGCTACAATTGTTGATACCTTACATGTAATCCTAAATGCTTAGTATAGAATGCTAGATTATCATCAGTGGCCCTACATTCTTATCAGTCTTCCATGCTATACTATCGGGGCGTGATCACGTCGGGTGTTGATCACGGGTATATACTATACATACATACTATACATGTTGTGACTAAAGTCGGGTCGGCTCGGTTAGTACCCGTAAGTGATTCCGATGTTGGGGGCTGAAGGGGCAGATGGTTCCACCCAGGTAGTGGTGGGCCTGGGCCCCCGACGGCCCTCGACTGTTACTTTGTGGCGGAGCTACAGGGCGGGTGGAGACCACCTAGGTGAGAGGTGGGCCTGGCCCTGGTCGGCGTTCGCGGTTACTTCAAAATAACACGCTTAACGAGATCTGGGTATTTGATCTGAGTCTGGAAAGTGAAGAAATTGGTGTGACCATGAAGACTTGATATTCATATGAGGATCATGAAGCGTGAAGACTTTTGTTTTCGTAGTTGCTTTTTCTCCTTCTGGAGTCATAGGAAACACCGTACTGTTAAAGGGGGTCGAGGTAAAACTAAGGAAAAGTTTCCAAGTGATGCTCATCTCAAAATCCTATACCAACCAATCCATTTGAGTGAAGCCATTGGAAATCTCATACAATTCAGTCAATTTCTTCAGTGACAAAGATGAAGCTCTTCTAGTCTTTGAGGAATTTGTTCTGACTGAGGAGTTAGGAATTCACCAGTGTAGATTACCTACAAGTGAGGAACATGATAGTCCTGAGGAATTTGATAGTCAAATTTCCGACCGTTGTTGTGCTACGCACTAGCCGTCCCAAAATATCTACCCACCTAACGGTCATATCATTGAAGGGCATTTATGTCTTAACATGTCGGGTTGCTCCCTAGGATATAAATAGCCGCCCCCTACAACCACTAGCTGGTTGGCTACTCCGCGAGAAACTGATACTTGTCATTAGAGTATCCCATTCTCCGAGGACTTTGGGCGAAAATCATCAAGTGAGGAAAACCCCAAAACCCCAAACCAAACACCTACAAACCCAAGTGATTGAGCATCACTGAAGAGATTGTTCCTGTGTGGAACCGACGCTTGTTACCTTTGAGGACTGTGCATCCTCCAAACGGTTAGGTGTCATGGTCTAGAGCATCCAAGAGGAAATTGTGGATCGCCGGGTGACCAAGTTTGTGAAGGTTTGGAAGTCACGTGAAGACTTACCATGAGTGATTGGACGAGGTCTGTGTGACCTTAGTTCAAGGAGAATACGGTGAGGACTGTGTGTCCGGGACTGTGTGTCCTCAGGTTTAAATACCTAGCCGCTCTAACCAGACGTACAACTGTCACAGCAGTTGGAACTGGTCTACTAAATAATTGTCTTCACCAAGCTTACTGGTTCTATTTCCTCAACCCCTTCATTTCCTCATTACTATGTTGTGTGCTTGTTCATATCTGTTTGAAGGCTTTGACTGAAGACTTTCTCAATTTCCTCATTTCAATTTCTTCAGTCTGTTTGTCTTCATTCTATTTTATCATGTGCTTACGCTTTTTGTACTCTGTGTTTATTTTCATTTCATCATGATATCCATGTTCATGTTATGTTATGTATACATCTGAGTACTTATTCTGCTGCAAGTAGTTCTTCGCTCAGGAATTTCCTCACCCTGAAATTCCTCTGTGAAGAATTCATAAAAATCGCCAATTCACCCTCTCTAGTCGACTTAACGCACTTTCATGCTCTTTATTATCTTGCAACCCTATCCTATCACACCTACAAAGTACTTCTAGTTTCATCCTTGTTTTAGGTAAAGCAAACGTTAAGCGTGTGTAGAGTTGTATCGGTGGTCGATAGAACTTGAGGGAATATCTGTTCTACCTTTAGCTCCTCGTTGTGTTCGACACTCTTACTTATCGAAAGAGGCTATAATTAATCCCCTATACTTGTGGGTTATCAAGACCTTTTTCTGGCGCCGTTGCTGGGGAGCAATAGCGTGGGGTGAATATTCTCGTGTGTGCTTGTTTGCTTTATCACCAAGTGGATTTTATTTGTTGTTCTAAGTTGTTCTCTATCTTTAGTTATGGTTATGGAACACGAAATACCAAAAAAATTAGGTTTACTCGCTACTCATGGAGATGGGGAACCTCCTAAAACCCTCGATGCTCATTATGTGAAAGATATTATGCACTACTTTAATAATCCTGAGAAAAAAAACCCATTCAATTATATAATGGGAGACACGTTGGATCAATGTGAATACTTTAGGGATTATCGCTTGACTCAAAAAATGGAAACTATTATGGGATCAAATTGATGGGCATCTCCATAGCCCGTTGATTAGCCACGTCGATGTGAGACTTTCTCCCTTTTTTGTCTTCTCCACACAATCTCCATCACCATATTCTATTCCACCTATAGTGCTATATCCATGGCTGGCGCTCATGTATTGCGTGAAAGTTGAAAAGGTTTGAGAACATCAAAAGTATGAAACAATTGCTTGGCTTGTCATCGGGGTTGTGCATGATTTGAATATTTTGTGTGATGAAGATGGAGCATAGCCGGACCATATGATTTTGTAGAGATAACTTTCTTTGGCCATGTTATTTTGAAAAGACATGATTGCTTTATTACTATGCTTGAAGTATTATTGTCTTAATGTCAAATGATAGACTATTGCTTTGAATCACTCGTGTCTTAATATTCATGCCATGATTAGATTACATGATCAAGACTATGCCAGGTAGCATTCCACATCAAAAATTGTCTTTTTTATCATTTACCTACTCGAGGACGAGCAGGAATTAAGCTTGGGGATGCTGATACGTCTCCGTCGTATATATAATTTTTGATTGTTCCATGCCAATATTCTACAACTTTTACTTACTTTTGGCAATTTTTTATACTATTTTGGGGACTAACATATTGCTCCAGTGCCCAGTGCCAGTTCCTGTTTGTTGCATGTTTTTTGTTTCACAGAAAATCCATATCAAATGGAGTCCAAACGGGATAAAAACGTATGGAGATTTTTTGAAATATATGTGAATTTTGGGAAGTGGAATCAACGCGAGACAATGCCCGAGGGGCCCATGAGTGTGAGGGGCGCGCCCCAGGGGGTAGGGCGCGCCCTGGGCCCTCGTGGACACTCCGTAAGGTAGTTGGTGCCCTTCTTTCTCCGCAAAAAAGCCAATATCCAGATAAAAATCATGTCAAAATTTCAGCCCAATCGGAGTTACGGATCTTTGGAAATTTAAGAAACGGTGAAAGGGCAGAATCAGGGAGCGCAGAAACAGAAGGAAACACAGAGAGAAATCCAATATCGGAGGAGCTCTCGCCCCTCCGCCACCATGGAGGCCATGGACCAGAGGGGAAACCCTTCTCCCATCTAGGGTGATGTAGCGACCAGACCTCAAACAGTCTGATCTCTGTGCTCCGGTGTCATCCCTGGATCAGTAATGCTGACACCATACAGTACTCGGAGGATTTATAGCAGAGTAGCAATCACACACTTATAACATCGAGTGTCTCAAAAGGGAACTTATTACAATAAATATGGCTTAAGGCCATCTAATAACGATAACAACGGAAGGCTTGGAAGATAAGTGAGTCCATCAACTCCAACGGCATCACTGAGTATAGAACCATGACCTAAAAACTCCTTAATCGTCGTCTGAAAAGTCTGCAACATTAACGTTGCAGCCCAAAAACGGGTCAGCACATGGAATATGCTGGCAATGTAACACATAGAGAGTAATGGAATGAAACAGCTATACTATATGCATATTTGGCTGGTGGAAAGCTCTATGGTTACTGTTTTGCGTAAAGCCAGTTTTTCCCTACTTCAAAATAATAAATTTATTTAACTATCATGGTGGTTATTAAACATTGAGAATGGTTGACAGCATTCTTAATCGCAATTAAGCATCATCATTAAACATAACCCAACAAAATTAATTTAGAGTAACATGTTGAGATTCACATGAAAATCCAAGTACTAGATATTCAAGATGTCCATAACCGGGGACACGGCTAACCATGATTAGTTTATTACACTCTGCAGAGGTTTGCGCACTTTTCCCCACAAGACTCGATCGCCTCTATTTGGTTTCTCGCACTACATGGGGTTTGAGAAGACGGATGACCGAGACATAGTCTTTCAGAAGCGCTAGCACCTTACGATCGGGTAGACCGTACCACCTACATCCCCCACATCTGCTAGTCTACCACTGTAAGAGTTCGCACGACTTAGTCAACTATGCTAGAGCCCATAATAGCTTGTGGTTGCACACGGAAGTTTCTAGTATGAATACTCTCATGATCCCTTTGAGCCTGGGTGGCGGTCCAAAAGAAAACAGGCAAGTCCTGGAATACCCAGGTGCCTCAATCCACCCAGATGTGTGTTTAAGTTGCCACCTTAGATAAACCATTAATTAACAATCTCACATCTGTCATGGATATCACTCACCCAATCCACGTCTACTAGCATAGCATGGCATAATAAGCAAACGCAGAAGTAACTCCCAAAGGTTTGATAATAACAGGTAATAGGTACTACCTCATCTACTTCTCATCCCACAATTTAATTAGATCCTAATCATGCAATGTGTGAGGATTGATCTAATGCAATAAAACTGGGTAGTAGGAAAAGGTATGATCAAAGTGTTACTTGCCTTGTTGATGATCCGCGAAACCTAACGATTCGAAGTAACAGGCGGCGCACTCTGGGTATTCTATCGCAGACAAACAAACAAGCATACAATAAGTACTCATCTAATGCACAGGTAAAACTCAAATAAAAGATCTAACCAGAAGGTTCAACTTAAGAACTCCGGTTAGCAAAAAGAATCAAATCGAACGAAGCAACGAAAATCAAACGGCGAAAGAAGACAACTTCGTTCTAGTAATCTGGATCTAGGGCAAATTTTATAGTAGCAAAATCTTGTTTAAGTTGGTTAAACGGATATAGGGTTTCGAGACGAATCCCTAGGCGCTTGAATCACCTGATTCCGATAAACGAGCGAAAAGTTAAACTAAAACGAAAATCGGATCAGGAATCGCGATCAGAAAAATTGCGGATTTAATCCGAAAAAAAGAAAAATGACGAACGCCGACTTTTTTCTCTTTTCTTTTTTTTCGGCACGGAAAACGAGGCACGATGAACCCCGGGCGGCGGGATCGGCGGCGGCGGCTCCAGCGGCGCGCGCGGATCGAGGCAGGGCTGATGGGCTGGGGCGGCTCGGGGCGGCGCTATTTAAAGGGTGCCCCCGGGCGGTGTCCCGCTCGGGTACGGCCCGAAGTCGGTTCGTTTTTTTAATTATTCCGCTCGGAAGAAAAATAAAAAGAAATACTAAACGGACTCCAAAAATTCCGAAATAAATTTTCACGGGCTTCTAAAATCAAGCCGCACAAGGTGAACATTTATTTGGGCCCTAAATGCAATTTTGAAAAATGCACATTTTTCCTAATTTCAAATAAAACACCGAAAAACTCCGAAATAAAATCTTATTTGATTTTATTATTAAATCCTCAATATTTCTTCATTTTGGGAAAGTCATTTTATTCCCTCTCTCATATTTTTGTAGTAGAAATAATTGATGATAAAATAAATAAAATCAAATGATCCTATTCTTAAAATTTGAGAGAACTCAAATATGAAAATAACGAAATCCCCAACTCTCTCCGTGGGTCATTGAGTTGCGTAGAATTTTTAGGATCAACCAAAATGCAGAATAAAATATGATATGCAATGATGATCTAATGTATAACATTCTAAATTGAACATTTGGGATGTTACAAACCTACCCCCCCTTAAGATGAATCTCGCCCTCGAGATTCGGGTTGGCTAGAAAATAGGTGAGGGTGGTCTTTGAGCAAATCTTCCTCTCGCTCCCAGGTGGCTTCATCCTCCGTGTGGTGGCTCCACTGAACTTTGCAAAACTTAATAACTTTGCTGCGAGTAACTCGGCTGGCAAACTCGAGGATCTTAATTGGTTTCTCCTCGTAGGTCAAATCGTTATCCAACTGAATAGTTTCCAAAGGCACTGTGTCTCTCAACGGTATGTCAGCCATCTCCGCGTGACATTTCTTTAACTGAGAAACATGGAACACATCATGAACTCCTGACAATCCTTCAGGCAATTCCAACTTGTAGGCCACTTCTCCCATACGCTCCAAAACTCGATATGGTCCTACAAATCATGGTGCTAACTTCCCTTTAACCCCAAAACGCTTTGTTCCCCGAAGTGGAGATACTCGAAGATAAGCTCTGTCTCTGACTTCGTAAACTGTCTCCTTGCGTTTAGAATCCGCATAACTCTTCTGTCTGGAGTGGGCTACCTTGAGCCTATCACAAATCAATTTCACCTTCTGTTCAGACTCCTTAATCAAGTCAGGTCCAAACAACTGGCGGTCTCCAACTTCATCCCACGACAACGGTGTCCTGCACCTCCTTCCGTACAAAGCTTCGAAAGGGGCCATCTTTAAACTGGTTTGATAACTGTTGTTGTAAGAGAACTCTGCATATGGTAAATTATCGTTCCAACTAGATCCGTAATCTAGCGCACAAGCTCTCAGCATTCCTCCAAAATATGATTGACTCTCTCGGTCTGTCCATCTGTCTGTGGATGAAAAGTTGTACTGAATTCTAGCCTGGTTCCCAAAGTTTCGTGCAACTGCTTCCAGAACTTTGAGGTAAACTGGGTTCCTCTATTCGATATGATACTCCTTGGAACTCCATGCAGACATACGATCCTGGTCATGTATATCTTTGCCAACTTAGCACTGGTGTAAGTGGTCTTTACTGGGATGAAATGAACTACTTTCGTCAATCGATCGACTACAACCCAAATCGAGTCATAGCCTGAACGAGTCCTGGGAATCCCGTGATAAAATCCATGCCTAGCTTATCCCACTTCCATTCAGGTATCGGCAACGGTTGTAACAATCCTGCTGGCTTTTGATGCTCTGCCTTTACTCTCTGACATACATCACAAACTGCTACATACTCCGCTATATCCTTCTTCATTCCGGTCCACCAGAAAATATCCTTCAAATCCAGATACATCTTGGTATTTCCTGGCTGAATTGAATACGGTGAATCGTGTGCCTCTTGCAAAATCAACTTCCTGATCTCCGGGTCATTGGGCACGTAAACGCGGTCTTCAAACCATAGGGTGTCGTGCTCATCCTCACGAAATCCTTTAGCTTTTCCTTTGCTCAGTTTCTCCTTTATAGCGGTAATCTCTTTGTCAGCTTTCTGAGCTTCCCTGATTTTATCCATCAAGGTTGACTAAATCTCCAATGCCGCTACATAGCCTCTCAGAACTATTTCCAAACATAGTTCACGAAGATATTCTGCTAACTCCTTGGGTTTTTCTCCCGTCATTAATGTATTGACATGGCTCTTGTGGCTGAATGCGACAGCTACTACATTAGCCTTTCCGGGATGATAATGCAATTTCATATCATAATCCTTGATAAGCTCCAACCATCTCCTTTGTCTGAGATTTAACTCCTTCTGGGTGAAAATGTACTGCAAACTCTTATGATCCGTGTACACCTCACAATGATTTCCAATGAGGAAATGCCTCCATGTTTTTAAAGCATGCACTACGGCTGCTAACTCCAAATCATGCGTGGCATAATTCAACTCATGAGGCTTCAGTTGTCTTGAGGCATATGAAACAACTCTCCCTTCCTGCATAAGCACTGCTCCAAGTCCTCGACGTGAAGCGTCACAATACACCTCATAATCTTTGGTCTGGTCTGGCAAAATCAACACTGGTGAGGTAACTAAGCGTTTCTTCAACTCCTGGAAACTAGCCTCACATTCCTCCGTCCATATGAACTTGGTATCTTTCTTTAACAACTCAGTCATAGGCTTCGCAATCTTTGAGAAATTCTCAATAAATCTCCGGTAGTATCCTGCGAGTCCAAGAAAACTCCGGATCTCTCCAACTGTTGTTGGGGCTTCCCACTTGGTCACGGTTTCAACTTTAGCGGGATCTACTGCTATACCTTCTCCAGATATAACATGTCCGAGGAATCCTACTTCCTTCAACCAAAACTCACATTTGCTGAACTTGGGATATAATTGATGTTCTCTGAGCTTTCCAAGTACCAAACGCAAATGCTCCTTATGCTCCTCTTCATTCTTCGAATAAACCAGGATATCATCAATGAACACTACGACGAACTTATCCAAAAACTCCATAAACACTTTGTTCATCATGTTCATAAAATAGGCAGGTGCGTTAGTCAGACCAAATGACATAACGGTATACTCATACAACCCATACCTGGTGGTAAAAGTTGTCTTAGGAATATCCTGTTCTTGAATCTTCAACTGGTGGTATCCTGATCGCAGATTGATCTTGGAAAATACCTTAGCTCCTTGCAATCGATCAAACAGATCATTGATCATTGGTAGTGGGTACTTGTTTTTGATCGTTACTTCATTCAATCCTCAATAATCAACAACCATCCTTAACAATCCATCCTTCTTCTCCACTAGAAGTACTAGCGATCCCCAAGGCGAAGAACTTGGGCGAATATATCCTTTATCCAGTAACTCCTTAATCTGCTTCTTAATTTCCACCAAATCCTTTGCTGGCATCCTATATGGTCTCTTTGATATTGGCCCTGTGCCTGGCAATAGCTCAATCAAAAAACTCAATATCTCTGTCCGGTGGCATGCCTGGCAACTCCTCTGGAAATACATTAGGGAAATCCCTTACCACTGGTACTTCCTCTTGCACAACTCATGTTAGGCAGTTTACTTGAGTCCTCTTTGGCACATGCCGGGATACATATTTGATCCTTCTCCCTTCTGGGGTGGTAAGCAAAATTGACTTACTAGCACACTCAATGTTCCCTTCATATTTTGATAACCAATCCATGCCTAATATCACATCCAATCCTTGAGATTCCAATACTATTAGGTCTGAGGGAAAAACATAGTTACCAATCCTTAATGGTAACCGATCACACCATAGACTAGCCACATACTCAGCTCTGGGCGAGGTTACTAACATGGGTGACCTAAGGGCTTGGGTTGGTAGGTTATACTTATCCACAAATCCCCTCGAGATGTATGAATGCGATGCACCAGTATCAAAAAGAACGAGTGCCGTAAATGACTTAACCAAAAACTTACCTATTACTGCATCGGGCTGAGCTTCAACCTCCTCCATGCTAATGTGGTTCACCTGTCCCCTGTTAAAAGGGTTTGGCTTCTTCCCTAAACTTCCATTGCCATTTTAGCCTTCAGGACATTCATTGGCATAATGTACGGTCTTCTGACACTTAAAACAAGTGACTTGGCTCAGGTCCTTCTTGGCTGGGGTTGAGGGGTTGGTGCGGTTCTGGCCGTTGCTTCCTCCGTTGCCATTACCATTCTTGGTGCCATTGTGATTGTGCGAGCTAACTCCTCCATGGGTATGCTGAAAATGTCCTCCCAATCTAGGGGTAAAACGTGGCTTCTGCTGAGCTCCTGAATTGTACTTTCATTGTCCATACTTCCTCTTGCGATTCTCAATTTGTTGCTGCTTCCCTTCAATCATAAGAGTACGATCTACCAACTCCTGGTAGTTGTTGAAGGTTGCTACCATCAACTGCATGCTCAACTCATCATTCAGTCCTTCTAGAAATTTCTCCTTCTTAGCTGCATCCGTAGCGACGTCATCTGGGGCATAACGTGCTAGCTTACTAAATTCCTCCACATACTGGCCAACTGTCCTTCCTCCTTGGCGCAAGTTGCGAAACTCACGCTTCTTCATGGCCATAGCTCCTGCTGAAACGTGTGCAGTACGAAAAGCCTGCTGAAACTGGTCCCATATGACAGTGTCGACTGGGAAAGTGGCGGTGAAATTCTCCCACCATAATGTTGCGGGTCCTTCTAGCTGATGTGCGGCAAACTTCACCTTCTCCGCATCTGTACATCCTGCTGTGGTCAACTCCCTAGCTGTCTTGCGGAGCCAATCATCTGCTAATATCGGCTCGGTGCTACTGGAAAACACCAGCGGATTCGGCCTAAGAAAACGGGCTAAGTGGTCAACAGGTGGTGGTGGTGGTGGTGGGTTGTTGTTGTTCCCCTGATTCTGATTCTGGACTAGCAACTGCATCAATGTGTTTTACTGCTGGATCAACTGGGTGACCTCCGGTGGAAAGGTAAATCCGGGGTCACGTCTCGGAGGCATCTAAGGGTTTAGAAAAGATGAGATATAAGAATAGAGGGGGTCTAAAGAGAAAACACTACCCATATGCACATGAGGCAAAAACAAACAATTTACTTCAATCAATCAAACAAAGGCATACAATCGATCTATCTATCGCAAAAGTGCTCGGACTACTATATTTACATGGTGGACTACTACTACTGATGAGGTGGTCTACTAGAAATATTCTTCGGTTGTTGACTCCATGATATCTGCTCCAGCTTCATCAACATAGTCATCATCGCTACTATCTGCTTCCGAGTCGGTGCTGTCGATGATGATGTAGTCTTCCGGGCTAATTTCCTGGGGTTCTTCGTCTTCATCTACTGGCGTAGGTTCTCCCATAAATATTCCAATCTTCTTGATTAGGTCGTCATTCTTCTCCACCAATACTTCAATTTCCTCTTCATAATCTTCACGTGTAGCATTGAGTTCTTCCTCCAGTTCCTTGATTCTAGTCTTAGCCTTCTTCAAATCTATCATGTCGGTGCACATCTAGTTCTCCTGTCGTCGAATGTGCTGGTTTAACTCCTGGATAAAAGCTGCAATTGATCTATCCTTCCTGGTGATGATCATCTCCCAGTGTTCATCTCGGCGCCCACAAATCTGGTAGATAGTATCCTTTAGATCCTTGCGGTAGACTTCTCCAATGTGTCCCATGGCGATGTGAGCTGCCATGCTCTTTCCTAGACTCCAAGCTGGTGCATCAAAAGAAAATTCTATGGGCTCAGTGACTGACATGAACGTCCTTCCTGTAACTTGAACTTCAATCATCCAATGCTCTTCTTCAGGTAAAGTGGCATTGTAGGTTCCCGTGAAACTTGGTACTCCTATGTTCAGGTATCTAGTGACTTCCTTCAAGTGGCGTCCAAAGGGTGTATCTTCATCTGGTTGTGTGAACTTGTTCCTTGCATCTGCCATCCTAAAGAGTAGAAAAGATGAGAGGTCAGAAGAGAAGAGAGTGAATAGTGATCTAGGTATTTAGCTTAGTGGTCGTGTCCTATAGTCAGTGTGTGCTCTGATACCATCTCTGTAGCGACCAGACCTCAAACAGTCTGATCTCTGTGCTCCGGTGTCATCCCTGGATCAGTAATGCTGACACCACACAGTACTCGGAGGATTTATAGCAGAGTAGCAATCACACACTTATTACATCGAGTGTCTCAAAAGAGAACTTATTACAATAAATATGGCTTAAGGCCATCTAATAACGATAACAACGGAAGGCTTGGAAGATAAGTGAGTCCATCAACTCCAACGGCATCACTGAGTATAGAACCACGACCTAAAAACTCCTTAATCATCGTCTGAAAAGTCTGCAACATTAACGTTGCAGCCCGAAAACGGGCCAGCACATGGAATGTGCTGGCAATGTAACACATAGAGAGTAATGGAATGAAACAGCTATACTATATGCATATTTGGCTGGTGGAAAGCTCTATGGTTACAGTTTTGCGTAAAGCCAATTTTTCCCTACTTCAAAGGAATAAATTTATTTAACTATCATGGTGGTTGTTAAACATTGAGAATGGTTGACAGCATTCTCAATCCCAATTAAGCATCATCATTAAACATAACCCAACAAAATTAATTTAGAGTAACATGTTGAGATTCACATGATAATCCAAGTACTAGATACTCAAGATGTCCATAACCGGGGACACGGCTAACCATGATTAGTTTATTACACTCTGCAGAGGTTTGCGCACTTTTCCCCACAAGACTCGATCGCCTCCGTTTGGTTTCTCGCACTACATGGTGTTTGAGAAGACGGATGACCGAGACATAGTCTTTCAGAAGCGCTAGCACCTTACGATCGGGTAGACCGTACCACCTACATCCCCTACATCTGCTAGTCTACCATTGTAAGAGTTCGCACAACTTAGTCAACTATGCTAGAGCCCATAATAGCTTGTGGCTGCACACGGAAGTTTCTAGTATGAATAGTCTCATGATCCCTTTGAGCCTGGGTGGCGGTCCAAAAGAAAACAGTCAAGTCCTGGAATACCCAGGTGCCTCAATCCACCCAGATGTGTGTTTAAGTTGCCACCTTAGATAAACCATTAATTAACAATCTCACATCTGTCATGGATATCACTCACCCAATCCACGTCTACTAGCATAGCATGGCATAATAAGCAAACGCAGAAGTAACTCCCAAAGGTTTGATAATAACAGGTAATAGGTACTACCTCATCTACTTCCCATCCCACAATTTAATTAGATCCTAATCATGCAATGTGTGAGGATTGATCTAATGCAATAAAACTGGGTAGTAGGAAAAGGTATGATCAAAGTGTTACTTGCCTTGTTGATGATCCGCGAAACCTAACGATTCGAAGTAACAGGCGGCACACTCCGGGTATTCTATCGCAGACAAACAAACAAGCATACAATAAGTACTCATCTAATGCACAGGTAAAACTCAAATAAGAGATCTAACCAGAAGGTTCAACTTAAGAAGTCCGGTTGGCAAAAAGAATCAAATCGAACGAGGCAACGAAAATCAAACGGCGAAAGAAAACAACTTCGTTCTAGTAATCTGGTTCTAGGGCAAATTTTAGAGTAGCAAAATCTTGTTTAAGCTAGTTAAACGGATAGAGGGTTTCGAGACGAATTCCTAGGCGCTTGAATCGCCTGATTCCGATAAACGAGCGAAAAGTTAAACTAAAACAAAAATCGGATCAGGAATCGCGATCAGAAAAATCGCGGATTTAATCCGAGAAAAAAAAGCAACGAACGCCGACTTTTTTCTCTTTTCTTTTTTTCGGCATAGAAAACGAGGCGCGACGAACCTCGGGCGGCGGGATCGTCGGCGACGGCTCCGGCGGCGCGCACGGATCGAGGCGGGGCTGATGGGCTGGGGCAGCGCTATTTAAAGGCTGCCCCCCGGGCGGTGTCCCGCTCGGGTACGGCCCGAAGTCGGTTCGTTTCTTTTAATTATTCCGCTCGGAAGAAAAATAAAAAGAAATACTAAACAGACTCCAAAAATTCTGAAATAAATTTTCACGGGCTTCTAAAATCAAGCCGCACAAGGTGAACATTTATTTGGGCCCTAAATGCAATTTTGAAAAACGCACATTTTTCCTAAATTCAAATAAAACACCAAAAAACTCCGAAATAAAATCTTATTTGATTTTATTATTAAATCCTCAATATTTCTTTATTTTGGGAAATTTATTTTATTCCCTCTCTCATATTTTTGTAGTAGAAATAATTGATGATAAAATAAATAAAATCAAATGATCCTATTCTCAAAATTTGAGAGAACTCAAATATGAAAATAACGAAATCCCCAACTCTCTCTGTGGGTCATTGAGTTGCGTAGAATTTCTAGGATCAACCAAAATGCAGAATAAAATATGATATGCAATGATGATCTAATGTATAACATTCCAAATTGAAAATTTGGGATGTTACAGGTGAAGGTCAAGGAAGAAGAAGAAGGGGGGCTCTCTCCCCCTCTCTCCCGGTGGCGCCGGAATGCCGTCGGGGCCATCATCGCGACAACGATCTACACCAACAACTTCACCGCCGTCATCACCAACTCTTCCTCCCTCTATGCAGCCGTGTAACCCCTCTTTTCCTGCTGTAATCTCTACTTAAACATGGTGCTCAACGCTATATATTATTTCCCAATGAGTATGGCTATCCTATGATGTTTGAGTAGATCCGTTTTGTCCTATGAGTTAATTGATGATCGTGATTGGTTTGAGTTGCATGTTTTATTATTGGTGCTGTCCTATGGTGCTCTCCGTGTCGCGCAAGTGTGAGGGATCCCCTGCTACCTCTTGAGCACTGCGTTGGATTTCCCCGAAGAGGAAGGGATAATGCAGCAAAGTAGCGTAAGTATTTCCCTCAGTTTTTGAGAACCAAGGTATCAATCCAGTAGGAGGCTACGCTCGAGTCCCTCGTACCTACACAAAAATAATAGCTCAACGCAACCAACGCGCTTAGGGGTTGTCAATCCCTTCACGGTCACTTACAAAAATGAGATCTGATAGAGATGATAAATAATATATTTTTTTGGTATTTTTGGTATAGAGATGCAATGTAAAAAGTAAAAGCAAAGTAAAAACAAAGCAATAATAAAGTAATGGAGATTGATATGATGAGAAAGTGACCGGGGGCCATAGGTTTCACTAGTGGCTTCTCTCAAGAGCATAAGTATTCTACGGTGGATGAAAAAAATACTATTGAGCAATTGACAGAACTGAGCATAGTTATGAGAATATCTAGGTATGATCATGTATATAGGCATCACGTCCGAGACAAGTAGACCGAAACAATTCTGCATCTACTACTATTACTCCACTCATCGACCGCTATCCAGCATGCATCTAGAGTATTAAGTTAAAAATTGAGTAACGCCTTAAGCAAGATGACATGATGTAGAGGGATAGTTTCATGCAATATGATAAAAAAACCATCTTGTTATCCTCGATGGCAACATTACAATACGTGCCTTGCTGCCCCTTCTGTCACTGGGAAAGGACACCACAAGATTGAACCCAAAGCTAAGCACTTCTCCCATGGCAAGAAAAACCAATCTAGTAGGTCAAACCAAACTGATAATTCGAAGAGACTTGCAAATATAACCAATCATATATAAAAGAATTCAGAGAAGATTCAAATATTATTCATAGATAGACTGGATCATAAACCCACAATTCATCGGTCTCAACAAACACACCGCAAAAAGAAGATTACATCGAATAGATCTTCACGAGAGAGGAGGAGAACATTGTATTGAGATCCAAAAAGAGAGAAAAAGCCATCTAGCTACTAGCTATGGACCCGTAGGTCTGAAGTAAACTAATCACACTTCATCGGAGGGGCTTGGATGATGATGTAGAAGCCCTCCATGATCGATGCCTCCTCCGGCGGAGCTCCGGAACAGGCCCCAAGATGGGATCTCGTGGATACAGAAAGTTGCGGCAGTGGAATTAGGTTTTTTGCCCCTTTTCTTCTCGTTTGGGGATACGTGGATATATATGGGAGGAAGAAGTACGTCGGTGGAGCTTCGAGGGGCCCACGAGGCAGGGGGCGCGCCCTCCACCCTCGTGACCACCTCGTGGCTTTCTTGACGGAGGGTCCAAGTCTCCTGGATCTTATCTGAAGGTTTCATTCCGTTTGGACTCCGTTTGATATTGCTTTTCTTCGAAACCCTAAAACAGGCAAAAAAACAGAAATTCTGGGCTAGGCCTCCGGTTAATAGGTTAGTCCCAAAAATAATATAAAAGTGGAAAATAAAGCCCAACAATGTCTAAAACAGTAGATAATATAGCATGGAGCAATCAAAAATTATAGATATGTTAGAGACGTATCAAGCATCCCCAAGCTTAATTCCTGCTCGTCCTCGAGTAGGTAAATGATAAAAACAGAATTTTTGATGCGGAGTGCTACTTGGCATAATTTTAATGTAATTCTTCTTAATTATGGTATGAATATTCAGATCCGAAAGGTTCAAGACAAAAGTTCATATTAACATAAAAATGATAATACTTCAAGCATAGTAACTAAGCAATTATGTGATCTCAAAATAACATGTCCAAAGAAAGTTCATCCCTACAAAATCATATAGTTTAGTCATGTTTCATTTTCGTCACACAAGAATGCTCTCATCATGCGCAACCCCGATGACAAGCCAAGCAATTGTTTCATACTTTAGTAAGCTCAAACCTATAAACTTTCACGCAATATATGAGCGCGAGCCATGGACATAGCACTATGGGTGGAATAGAATATAATGAGGGGGTTATGTGGAGAAGACAAAAAAGGAGAAGGTCTCACATCAACGAGGCTAATCAATGGGCTATGGAGATGCCCACCGATTGATGTTAATGCAAGGAGTAGGGATTGCCATGCAACAGATGCACTAGAGCTATAAATGTATGAAAGCTCAACTAAAGAAACTAGTGGGTGTGCATCCAACTTGCTTGCTCACGAAGACCTAGGGCACTTGAGGAGGCCCATTGTTGGAATATACAAGCCAAGTTCTATAATGAAAAATTCCCACTAGTATATGAAAGTGATAACATGAGAGACTCTCTACTATGAAGATCATGGTGCTACTTTGAAGCACAAGTGTGGTAAAAGGATAGTAACATTGTCCCTTCTCTCTTTTTATCTCATTTTTTTGGGGCCTTCTATTTTTTATGGCCTTTTTTTTGGGCCTTCTCTTTTTTATGGCCTTTCTTTTTTTTATACCTCACTTGGGACAATGCTCTAATAATGATGATCATCACACTTCTATTTATTTACAACTCAATGATTACAACTCGATACTATAACAAAGATGACTCTATATGAATGCCTCCGGCGGTGTACTGGGATATGCAATGAACCAAGAGTGACATGTATGAAAGAATTATGAACGGTGGCTTTGCCACAAATACTATGTCAACTACATGATCATGCTAAGCAATATGACAATGATGAATGTGTCATGATAAATGGAATGATGGAAAGTTGCATGGCAATATATCTCGAAATGGCTATGGAAATGCCATAATAGGTAGGTATGGTGGCTGTTTTGTGGAAGATATAAGGAGGTTTATGTGTGAAAGAGCGTATCATATCACGGGGTTTGGATGCACCGGCAAAGTTTGCGCCAACTACCAATGTGAGAAAGGGCAATGCATGGTACCAAAGAGGCTAGCAAGGATGGAAGGGTGACAGTGTGTATAATCCATGGACTCAACACACTACAAAAAAATACACTTCCGTGATGATAAGTGTTTGTCACAGTAGGTCGCTTTTTTGTCATGCATGTACATCCATGATAAATTTATGACAGAATCAAGATAATCATACCTGTGCTGTCGTAGAAGTGTTCCATGACATTACCAAAATTATCATCCCGGAAGTGTCCACTTCCATGACGATAAATCGTGCGTCACAGAAGTGCTTTCGTCAAGGGTGACCGACACGTGGCATCCACCGTAACGGAACGTCGTTAAGCTATCGGGTCGGGTTTTGGATCCGATAACCCGTTAATAGCCCCGATCAATGGGGATTTTCCACGTGTAAAATCATCATTGGCTAGAGGAAACACGTGTTGGCTGATCGTCGGGACAGATGTCATCCACTCACTGGACAAAAGGCGCCTATGATACGTCGACACGTGGCACGACCCAACAAGTTTAAATGGGCCGACCCAACTAAAGGCCCACAAGATTTTGCGGACCATAATGGGCCGGCCTAGCTAAAGGCCCACGAGATTTTGCAGACCATAATGGGCTGGCCCAGCTAAAGGCCCACAAGATTTTGCGGGCCATAAAGGGCCGGCCCAGGTAAAGGCCCACAAGATTTTTGTGTGCCATAATAGGCCGGCCTAGGTAAAGGCCCACAAAATTCTTGTGGATCATAATGGGCCGGCCCAGCTAAGGGCCCACGAGATTTCGCCAACATTAATGGACCGGCCCAGCTATAGGCTCACAAGATTTTGAGGACCCTAGTAGGCCGGCCCGTTAACTGGCTGCCATGTTTTGGGCCAAATGACGGCCCATATTTGATACGGTCTATTAATGGCCTGCCACGCTTCGGGCCTAATAGTGGCCCATATGAGATCCGTCCTGTTAAAAGCCTACCACGTTCTGGGCCAAATTATGGCCCAGGTCAGGTCCGGCCCTTTAAGAGGTTTTGGGCCTAATTATGGCCCATATCAGATTCGGCCCGTCAACTGGACACTATGCTTTTGGGCCCACTTGCTAAAGGCCCACTTAGTAATTCGGCCTGATATTAGTTTTGTCCTGGTAAGGGCCTGTTTAACATTTCGGCCCTATATTAATTTCAGCCTGTTAAAAGCCTGTCATATAGTTGGGCCTAACTACGGCCCAGTTTGCATCCGGCCTGCTCGCAGCCGATATCTGATTGGGCCAAACAAGGACCAAGACATTTTTTTGGCATGTTAAAAGCCCGTGATTTGATTCGCACAATCATGGGCCGGGGTTCATTTTGGGCTGCTGCCAGCCCGTGAGCTGATCGGCACGTTTCAGGCCCAACCTACATCGTGATTCCACGACGGCCCGATCATGTACCGTAATTTTATGGTTTGGCTGGTTTACTGTGAAGACAGGATATATATACAGTAAAATAACTGCAGCATCGTGAATAAGAAAAAACCTATACTATACAATAAAGAAATTACGGCATATTACATCCACTGGGCATCAAAGTTTGCCACTATGATAATAAAGCACAAGCAGACAGTAGATTACATACACTGGGCATCAAAGATCGCCACCAGTGCAAATAAACATGCCGACAAAATAATATACAAAACCGACAGCACTTGAATAGAGTTCAAGAAAGGTTAGCCCTGCTGGGGAGCTGCAGCGCAAGCAGCTGAGCAAGATGATGAGACTGCGCTAGTTCAACACTTATATCTTCCTCACTCTGAAAGATAAACAAGCAGACAGATGACATGTTTTGCACATAAAAGTATCAGTGCTGACAATTCATCACATTTCTTACTGACGAATAAAGTGACACAGTTTAAATTTGCATTAACACAATATGGTATTATTCAGGTCAAGACATGGCAGGAAATGACATTGTGAAGAAGTTGGCAGCTTCACGACACCACTGGATTACAGATCAAGAACTCATAAGTATCAATGGTTAGTGTGATGTCAATTTATACCATTTCAGATTGGCAAATAAAGAGACGGTTTAAATAATAGTAGAATGATATGACATTTTTCATAGTTAAGACATTGCAGAATATGACATTATGCTGTAGTGGGTAGGTTCACCACACCACTGGATTACAGATGAAGAACAGAAGCATACATGCAGTGAAAAAGAAGATCACTTGCTTTGTATAGTTTAATTTACATGGTATGAAGAAGGAACTTGGTTGTACAACTGAAAACTTAAATTGAGAAAGGACGAACTTTTGTTTATGAACTACATATAATAAACTTTAAACAAGCAATTTGATGAAAACACCAAAAATAAACAGCTGTTGCAGTCATGCCTAACCAAATATATACAACAAAGTTTGAAGACTTGAGATGGACAAACTTACATTATTGGTGAAGACAGGCTCTATAATGGCCTTGTCCATGCTGATGGGGGGGCAATTCAAGAAGTTTACCACAGAATCTTCTTCAAAAGCATTGCCTTTATTCTACATTTTGTTAAGAGTAAATATAGATGTGATAATATACGAAAAAATGGAGAATATTTAAGATAAGATGAAGAGTGATGCTACATAACCAAGTAGCTATAAATGTAAGTGCCGCGATACAGGCAAAAGGTACAGCCAAGAGCAATGCACAGCTAAACTTCTTCAGTACCAACCTTATGGTAAGAGTAAATATAGATCTGATGTGTAGAAAATGGAGGGCAAAGGAAAATAAGCTGCAGAGTGATGGTACATGAACAACTACCTGTCATTATAAGTACACTCATAAAGGACAGCATGTACTTACAAGAACAATGCATAGCTAAAAAAACATTGGCATTGGATATATTCTACACTAATGTAACCATTCATACAGATCAGATAATTTGGAGCGAACAATTGATAAGCAAGCTATCATGCATACTGCTGTCACATAATGAACCAGGTATGTATGCAAGTACAGTGATACAGGACAACAGGTACTAATAAGAGCAAAGCAGCGGGCAGCATATTTGTGATATCATGTCGTTCTTGTCAAACCGCAATTCTTCTTCAAGCAGATTTCCTGCAAAAAAGATCTGTAAGGCACATGCGAAAAAGTAGAAGTTCAAATTGTCATGTGATTTCATAGACAGTACCTCATCCTGGGAACGAGACCAGTGCATAACAAGGTTTTTCCATTCAATGTCTTCTAAATTTAGCACATGAGACTTCACCGGAAATTCGTTTATAGACTTGCCATCAAAGTGTGATTTCCTCAGGTAACACCGATACTACTGCAATGCTTCCTTGAAAAGCACAAGCAAGCTTTGCTCATCACGACTATCCAGATTGACCCTTGCCTAGTTACAACAATGTAATGTAAATATTGATGTGTTCAATCAGCAGAAAACAGGAAATAGCCATGAATAATAGCAGTTACACGTAAGTTGGACAGGAAGATGTGAAAATGGTGTTTGTCTTCACAATAATCTTTCCATGATGGGAATATATGCACGTAGTCCCTAACAACATTGAAAGCATTGTCTTTTAAACTAGGAATAAACATAATGGGGTTCCAATCTGTAGGAATTGGCCGTCTCTGCAGTTGGGATAGGTCTTCGCCCGGTGGACTTGCTGTACTTTTTGCTGGAGTGGGATTTTTCTGTGGTACAGCTGGTGCTATGGCAAATGAAATCGATGTACCTTTTGCTGGAGTGCAGGTCCTATGTGGTGGGGCTAGTGGTGTGGCCAGTGAAGTATGGGTACAGTCTACTGGAGTCGGTCCTACATTTTGTGTCACTGGTTGTACAACCAATATAAGTGGGGTGTTGTCTGATTTCTCCGGCACCATCACGTTTTTCAAGGACTTTGCTGGTGCTCCTTCAGGTTCGGCAATCACCCTCTTCCTTTTTGATATCTGATGCACAAGAACAGCATTTGAGTGGAAAAACATGGTATGATGACAGATGGAATATGTATTGATAATGGATGGGCATGGCATCTCGACATATATGATGAGTAAACTAAGCAGATGGCGGTGCAACAAAGTAGAAGAAATGCAAGACAACATATGCAAGATACACACAATCAATAAAACCTTGCCAAATTAGAATAGGCACCTTGATGGGTGAACAGGACAGGCCATCTGCCTTTGACTCCTCGAGGTTAGAATAGTCATTAGGATCATATTCTGAACAAGAATCAACAGGTGGGGAGCGTATGAGTTTCATTGCATCCAGAATGACACTCAATGCCTTGGTGCCAATTTTATAAGTCATTGCAGTGTTTAGCTTCAAGAGTGGACTGCTGCTAGTGCGACATAAAGCAGCTACACAGATCATAGTGTAGATATAACGGGAAAACCTTAAGCATCAGAGTAAAATCAGCAACGTGGAACTTGCTGGAATATATGTGCTAGTATTGCTGGTACGGCTAGAAAGGCTTCGGATACCAGCTCTCTTCAAGTGAAGATGCGGTACTGTTAATATCAATATAACTCTCAAAGGCGACACAGCTCCCCGCATTTCCTTGCTATTCTTATAGGATTCAAGTGGGCAGGCCACTACAAATCCTATTCCTATGTTTACAAGATCCTACGAATCAAAGAGGCTCAAAGTGTCCATCACAACCGACCTTATAGACCTCTACACTGCAAATGTCCCTGCTCATCTTCAGTACAAGGAACATATTGTACTACTATCATACTCCCTCCGTTCCAAAATATAAGTCTTGGTAGAGATTTCCACTATGGATCATATACAGATGTATCCAGGTACATTTTAGAGTGTAGATTCACTCATTTTGCTCCATATGTAGTCCATGGTGGAATCTATACAAAGACTTGTATTTAGGAATGGAGAGAGTACATATTAAAGAAGAACGGAAGAGGAACATGGTAAAGAAGAGAAAGCATATTTTGGATAATAAAATGTTGGTTGCGTAGTGCCCACACATAATGAACCAGAGCGCACTAAGAATGCAACTCCTAGCTATCTCTCGACCACTTCAGGCGGTTGGATGAAGATCCTACGTCTCCTAACCCTTCTTCTTCCTCGTCTTTGATTCTTACCATACAGAACACCGCATGGGCCGCCGGCCGGACCACCGGCCCCCACCACCTGTGTTCCTCCGCCACCCCCACCCCAGCCCCCACCCGCGTCGAGTTTTCTTTGTTCGGCGAGGCCCCACAACCACCCGAGCCCCTTCGATCGCACCGACGAGCTCTGAAAAATCGACTGACCCAATTTTGAAATTTAGTCTACTATGATTTAACTAGTGTGGAATATAAAAGGGGAAAACCATAAGCATTGCGAGTATGGTGTTGAGCGTGCCATGGCGGATCTGAAGGTGCAAACCAGACAAAGGCAACTTCGCAACCAAGACAAGAAATCAGAGTAAAGCAGTGGTGATCTATTTTCTTGCTGCGATAAATAAGTTGAGCAGATATGAAAGAGTACCGCCTCTGGTGCGGCGCCGTGTATGCATCTGCTGAGAATTTGACGGTGTTGCGGTAGCGATGGCTGTCGGTGGCGTGGAAGCAGATGTAGGAGGGTAGACGATGGTGGTGGGGCGCGGTGGACGAGACGGTCATAGGAGCGGCGCCGACAAGGTGGACGACGGCGGGGATGAAGCGAGAGGACGGGATGCAAGGATCCCGGTCCGAAGCCGTGGATGAGAGAGGTCGATCTCTTGTAATGGACGGTGGCGTCGGGGTATCAGCTCTGGCATGGTGGAGGAGGACGGCGGTGGATGGGGTGGCGGATGGCGGCGGACGGAGGTGGGTGGGGTGGAGAGGGTGTTTTGGCGCCCACGGTGTACGAATGGGGAAAAGGGAGGTAGAGAGGAAGGGGGGAACCATGTATTCAGGGCGCGCTTGTCTCAAATGCGAGGAAATTTACAAACTTAGCCCCTGTTTCAAATTTCTACTACATCACAGCAACACTAGTTGGTTGGGGATAGGACGGTAATCTCGCATACATTGAATATTTGCCGACGAGAGTTTGTTTTTGGCGCCCACCGTGTATGAATATGAATCGGGGAGGGAGTCCATTTCGGCCGAGGACACACTATGTTTTGGCGCCCACCGTGTATGAATCCAGGTGAGAGGCGGTTACGTCACGTTTGGGTGAAATTACAAACCTACCCCTATCGAAACCTATAGAAATCCAGCATGTAGGCTTTGCGTGGCAGGGATAGGCAGTAGTGATTTCCATCTCGCATATTTTGGTTTCGGGCGGTTACTGCGACTTTCCCCGCTTCGTTCAAATTTTGCAGAGTGCACGTTTACCGTGCCAACTCAATTCGAATCCCGTTTGTATTCTATTTTTTCTGGGCGGGATCCATTTTCAATTGGAATTACATTCTATATACATCATTTTATATATATATATATACTTTGAAAAGCACAACAAAGAATTCTGCTCCTTTATATGTATAATATGATTTACAAATACAATGATCTCGAAATCTTAAGGTTGAATTCGAAAAAATTTAACCAAATTATGTTCTACTAAAATGTATGGATCAGTAATATCTACATATTAAATAACATAGATGTGCGTGAATTCATATGAGTATGCATGTTTGATAGATCAATTTTGGTTCGAGTATGGATTACATGTATCATCATCTCGAATTCAAATATTTGAATCCCTTTTTTGTTCACTACTTTCACGCCCATCTCTCTCTCATGCATGCTCCTTCAGGTAGCTATCACTCTCTTTTCTCCAGCTCACCCGCACGCTCACTTCATGTTGCTCCTATCCTCGCAAACATGGTCTCTCGACGTCTCCCTTGAGAAGTGTCACACTCTCCCTATCATTATAAATTACACGGTTTTCAGTATCTCTCACGTCTCTACTGTTCTCTGGTATCACTCGGTACCTAAGCTTTCTTTTTCACCGCCAAACACACAGTCTCCACTCGTCTTTCACTTTGTCTTTCTCTCTATGGGATTCTCTCACACACCCTATATGTCTCTACATATGACTCATACCACTAAAATTACTCTCTCTATCTCTCCTATAGACACAACATTTGTTGCGGTCCCCTTTTCATCTCCATCCCAGACTGACATTATTCATTTGTTTACCAATCAGACAACCCCGACTACCGTCTCCTCTCTCTCTCAGACACAAACGCACAACTCCTACCACTAAAATGTGAATGGAAAACGAGATTTTGTTATACCCAAACAAAAAAGTACTAGAGGGAGTGATTGCTCTGACACGGACGCGACCTCTCATAGCGCATGCATTGAACCGGCGCCGGCCAAGAGGGCCGCACTCGCTGCAGGCCCGGTTGAGAACGCCTCCTCGCCACGTGCAACCAGCTTAAGACTGCCCCGCCTGCCTTCATTGAATCCGCGCGTGTGCCGGCAACCCGTCCTTCCGCGAGCCGGCAGGCATTTTAGAACACAAAAAATGACTAAAATATAATTAATTTACGCATGGTCTTGACTTGTTGTGCTCGCACTGGTAGCAGGAACTAGTAGAGGATTTTCTTTATTTATAACTCTCCTCACATTTTTTTGGCTTTGAAGTGAATCATGGTTGTGGACATTATGTATGAATGTGCAGATATCTGTGAACATGAGTTCGATGTGGAAGTTGAACTTGGAATGTCGGGCTTGCGCGTGAACTATACCATGTCCAACCTTCGTTTGTTATTGTTTGGAAAGTAATTGTTGTTATTACATGACCCGAAAAAAAACATTTTGTGCCACATTAGTAGATGCACGGACATCACAACAGGCATGCTGACTAGATAAACATTTGAACCTAGCTATTATGAAGGAAATTTTGTATTGACAACAGTTTTAGATAGCAGGAGACGCCTAGCCTGCTCTGCCTCTGCTAGCTTATTTCTGGCTTCTTCCATCTCTTCTTTGGCTTGGGTGAAGAGAGCATCTGATTGCTCTTTTCACTTCTTCAGGAACTCAGCTACATTCTCAAGGGTTGTTGCACGCTTTCTTTCAGCCTTTACTAATGCCACGAGGACACGAACAGCTGACGACTCCACCTGGCTTGTGTGTAATCCAGCATCATCTGGGAATTTGCACCTTGTGTCTAATCCAGCATCATTAGGGAACTGGCACCTTGTGTGTAATCCAGCCCCATTTTGGAAACATGATCTCGAGGTTGACCATACTTCCCTCCTCATAGGAACTGCATCCTGACATGAAGTTACTTCTTTTTTATATCAATACTTAGAGCAACCTAGATCCATTTGGTAGAAGCCAGATAAACAGAACTCGGAGAAGTGAATTCAAAAGGAAAAAATAAATAAAACAGACTACAAGGTGAGAACACCCACTTCCTACATCAAGCTAAAAACGAAAGCATTAGGACGATTAAGACTCTTCTTATTACACATTGAAGAACACCACGCTTAAGAGAAACAGAAACTACAACATATACACATCGAAGAACATGAGGCTACACGAAAGTAATTGAAAGGGTGTTACTTACCAAAGCTCGTTTTACAGGTTCGGTGCAGCTCCTCTTTAACTTGCCACGCTCCTTGAAGATGTCCCGAATATCCCGTGTTTGGTCTTCATTACTCCTCTGCATGTTCGCACTCGTGGTTTTAAAATCTCAACATGGCAAGAAAAATATACTACTAGTAATACTCGCGCATCTTGTGGGCAACATTAAGCACTCGTCTACCATGTTAGAGCATCTCCAACAAGATAAACTACTCATACAAATGCATCTTGATGCGTGCAACGCATGGGCATTTTGCTAGTTCTAAAAACCTTTCCATCATTTGCCACACTACTGGTTGCAGATGAAAAACCTACCCAAGCACAGCGCGATACAGGAGTGACGCACAATTACAAGCTGATATTATGTTGGACAATGGAGGCTATAACCAATTACTTTTACGGGAACAATAGCACCCAGGAAATTTGAAGGGTGGGTATGAACAAAATTGGAACTGCACATGTACTGCTAAGTGATTCAATACACACATTACCAATCGAGGAGGAGAACGATGGTGGCGGCGGCCTCTGTGAGTCATGGTCGGCAACGGGAGTTAGTTCATTGTCCACGACGGTGGTACTTCTGCGCTTGGCGTCGGCTTCTGGGAAGCAGATCCGAGACCGTGGAAGACGATGCCGGGGAAGAGGCTCCGTGTACGACGACGATGGTGGACCGGCTCCAGTGCGGCGTACAAGGTCGTCGATGAGGCAGATGCGCTGCGGTGGATGATTGCACCGATGTAAAGGGGAGGAGCACGAAGGCTGTGGTGCCATGGAGAAGTCTATTTTGCGGTGGGGATAGATATTGGGGAGTATTCAGGTGTACTACTCTGGGTGCCGGGGTGGGGTTGGCTGGGTAGGGTGAACCTGAAGTTACGAAAACAGCTCCCTACCAAGCGTCATCCGTAGGCCTGTTCCGAAGGCTATGATGGTAACTTCCCACTGCTGGAATCAGGGTCGCGGGAGATTTTCCGGCCGACCTCAAAATTTTGTGACACTGGACTCCCCGTGTGGTGTGTTGAGTGATTCGGCTAAGCAACTAGCGAGTACTAGTAGTAAACTCTGCATATTAGGTTTGACCGAAGTCAAACTTCATAAAGTTTGACCAAGTTTATAGAAAATAATAAACATTTACCATAACAAATATGTATGATGTGAAAGTACATTCAATAATGAATCTAATGGTATTTATTTGTTATTGTATATGTTAATATTTTTTGTTATAAGCTTTCTGAGAGTTTACAAAACTTGACTTTGACCAATGCTAATACGCGGACTTAAATAAAATGGAGGGAGTACACATTTGTTTTCTTAGTTTGTAGTGAACTAATCATTTGTTGAAATTGTGAAATAAATATATTAGGCTATTGACTTCGAATGTAATGGTCTATACAATTCAATAGTTACAATCATTGTCGAATCCCAAGATGTATACAAGGTCTATAGTACTTCACAACATGCTCAAACTCACATAATCCCAGTCAAATGAGAATCTAAATGCATTTCATAGTTATTACTTTGTAGGATGCAACAAGAACAACCATAACTCTACATCAGCCATTATAGAAGCAACATTTTGACATATCCCAATGTGTGAATGAAACATGCAGAGAGAGCTTTTGAAGATGGAGCAGATAGGGCGGGAAAGATTGTATGTATGTGGACGAGAGAGTAGGAGACAAACCTAACAAGACAGAGAGAGAGATAGAGAGAGAAAGAGAGAGGAAGAAGTTAGGTCTGTGAGAAAGATGCATACATGTAATATACATGAGATGCGTGTGCATCTGGATTATGTATACGTGGAAGGAGAAGAGACAACATGTTTGATGAGAGAGCAGGAAAAACATGGACGAGAGGGGAAGGATCTCGTGGGTTGAGGGATTGACAATTTTGTGCAAGAGAGAGAGGGTGGGGGGAGGAGTCAGTCAGCCGTCGTCACATCACCCTGCTTCCAAATGACCCCGCATTCTCTAGCGCGGTGTGGTCGCCGCCTTCGATCTGCTCGTTGCCCTCTTTGAAGATTGAGATGTTGTGCATGTTGGGGTACAAAGAAGCACAAGCGAGAGTGGTCACCGTATAACCTTGGATGGGGATGAATTGTGTGCTCGGGTGTGTGTGTGTGTGTGTGTGTGTGTGTGTGTGTGTGTGTGTGTGTGTGTGTGTTGTGCTGCGTGTGTCTGTGTGTGTGTGTGTGTCAGATATTGAGAGAAAACAAACCTAAGGAGAGAAATGGGTATTCACGAAGAGATTGTGCGGGCCTTGAGGTGGGCAGGGGCCGGGTGAGGGGTATCAAAATGTGCATGTTGATGCATGTGTTGCATGCGACCGTGCGAGGGGCGGACGAATCGAGAGAGATGGTTGTTGTGTTACGGATGCTCCTCTCTCTGTCTATCTCTCCCTCTCTCTGTCTCACACACACACATACACAAACACACACACAAGTAAACTAGAAGACCGTTCTCTCATGTATACACAACGTATCGGCATCCGTCTATGTCTCACTCATGCACGATCATTTGCACATTCACACCTCTCTATGTCTGTATCACACGCACATCGTCTCCACATTGCCCTTCCACCACAACACACATATGGACACATACACACGTTCTCTCTCAGTCACACACACAAAATCAATATTAAAAAAAACTAGGGCGCACCTAAAACGTCCAAATCCAAATAAACACGAACTGGAGCTAAATTCAAATACATGGAAATATTGCAGCGTCAAGAACTTTCACAGGAAAAAAAGTTGAGTAATATTCGAGGATTGTTTTCACACACACAAAAAGGTTCGGTGGATGTCCTTCGAGCACGACACGATGACGCCCCGTTCGATCGATCGCGCGGCCGCGGTTCACGCACTTGCACAGGATTCCGTATCGTGGCCGTGGTACTAAGGCTGGTCACAATGGGCAAGAACATAAGCTAGTAACTAATAAAAGCGCTGCCTAAGTCTAATGTTTACGTGTACTAGTAGGGTTTTCTTTTAAGTTTGACCAACCTTATATATAAAACTAAAGTAAGCTCCCACACGCGCACTCATCAATATGTCGCCGCCGCCGTTGCGCATGCCGGCGCCCGCCTGCTCCGGCCAACAATTTCTCGCCCATCACTGCCATGTCGCCGCCATCCCTATGCTATGAAGCCGAAGGCTCACCCGCTCACGTCATATGCAATCCCTCCTCGTGATGCCGCCGTGCTGCCAAGCACGCGAGCAGCTAGTGGAGCCGCGTCTATGCACGCAGCATACGAAGAGGAGGACGAGCGCGTGCTCCAGCATGCCGGCGAGGAGGAACTAGCGTGTCTTTGTCATCTCCGCCCGCGCGGAGGAGGCGCGCATGGTGGCTGTCGCGGCGGAAGTCGGTCACGCACGCGTCGAGCCCGCAAATCGGGTGCGGACGCGGAATCTACCTTCGAGACCTTGAATGCCACGTGGATCCTGCAATCTAAAGGAGCAATTTGGGTCAGTCGACTCATGTGAGCCGTTTGATGCAACATGGATGGCTAGAAGGGCTTCTTCCACCTCTTCTGCCGTCTTCTTCCTTCGCTCCGTCAAACTTCTTTCACAAATCGACTGGCCCAAATTATACTACTAGTACGAACGTATTAAGTACAGTAGGAACACGAAGATACGAGCAGTAGTACCAACTGCAAGAAGAACAGTAGTAAGACATAGTACTAGTACTACTGCACATACTAAAGAGTTCAAATAACGAGAAAGAACATAAACATAGTTATGCTGGGGCCTCAGCACAACACACCCTTGAAAATAAACTAATAAGCAACTAGTTCGCTTGACACTACAGTAGAACCAGCATGAGCGACGGAACTGCCACCTACTTGGAGTCCGAGTCCACGTCCTCGACTTCGTCCTCGTCCCTCTTCTTCTTCCTCTTTGCTGATGCTTCTTTGCTTGAACCGGACACTGGGCTCTGCTTCTTCATCCAACCCTTGTAGATATTTAAACAAAGGTAGGCATCCATTGTTGTGTATAGGATGTGATCTTCATCTAATGTCTTCGACTCCCATGCATGATGAAACTCGTGATGAGGTTTCTTCAGTTTAGCGTACGAAGGATCAATCATGGCTGCTGCCAGGGTCAGCATTGAAGGTTGAGAGGAGGACACCAGGCTTGCCTTCCGGAGATCGAAGGGCTGGCCTACAACGAGACCTATCCGACGCAGGACGTCACTGTCGTTCTTAAAGCCTACAGTAACAAATTTCACTCTTTTGTCCTTGAGGAAGTTCTTAAAATCCTGGCACTCAACGTCGGCATGGAATATGTGGTAGACCAAGCAAACATTATGTACGCAAACCTGGATCACGGCGGGCTTCTTCCTCTCTTCATCCTTTAGATCCTTCTCTCATCCCAGGACTATGGTGTACTCAACATCTAGCCCAGCGACCCACTCATCCGTTGAACTGTTGAACATGCGTAGGAAGCGAGCAAGCCATGCTTTCACCGTCTTGGATCCACGTGTGTAGATGACGATGAACTGATCGCCGGTGATGGCTCTAACCTGGTACTCGGCGGCGACCATGGAGATTTGGGAGGCCATGGATTTTGGAGGAGGGTTAGGAGAAGTTGAACTGTTGTACCCCGCAAAAAAAACTGGGAGCGAACTAATGTGAAAGGACGGGACGACTGGGAGCGAACTGTTGTAAGGTAGAAGACGGGGACGAGTAGGGTGTGCGAATGGCGTGGGTTTGCTGGCTTTCCCGGTGGATAAACGGCTGCAAGCCCCCAAAGAGTTCTTGAGAACTATGCGGGACCCACCAGATGTCATGTCTACTAGACCCATATCGTAGGCCTAACGGTATAGCTTCTGCCTGTTCGCACACCATGCCGGCGCGTGGATGTAACTTCACTTAATTCCGTCAAACGTCGCGCCTCCCACGACCTTCGCCTCCCTCGCGCGGTCGCGCCCTTTGAGACTTAGACCGGCAATAAATGACCAAATTTTTTGCCTTTTTTAGACAAGCAATTTTTTCGCCTACTCCGCATGCATGATACTCCCTCTGGTCCTTTTTACTCCCGTCAACCGTTTGCAAAGTGTTTGACCAAATTTATACTTTTTTTAACACCACCTTATATTAATTAACCAGCCACACCAGTACACTCATTCTATACAATATTCACCACACAGGGCGGTACGTTATTTACAAGAATACCATCTAATCTATTGTCAAAGCTATACTTAGCGATTAAGTGTGCCACCTTATTGGCCGAACGGCTAATCTTTGACAATTGAAGATTGTTGATCAACTTCGAGATGCTCAACGCTTTCATCTTCAGGTCACGCATAGCAGACCTGTCAACGCTTTGACAGGCATCAATGAAATCCCACGACCAAATTTATACTAAAAATATCAATATCTACAAAACTCCCAAAACACTTAGGCGCGATGCATTAACTTCTACCTCGTTTCTTGTTTCTTGACATATCAACCAATAGGAGATGTGGGTGTGCATGCTTTTAATGACTTGAGACTACCAAACACGACATGCAGTGGTTAGTTCATTGCATGCAATGCTATTAATTAGCAAATGAACATTAAGATCTCTCGTTTTCCCCTCCTCCTTGGTCACAGTGCACAATCTAAGATGACTTGCTCACCTAGACAGAGGGAGTACTGATTATAATGAGTACTCCCTCCTTCCATCTATATAGGGCCTAATGTGTTTTTCAAGACCGCCTTTGACTATTGATAAAATTAATACTACATGACATGCATAATGTGAAAATTATATCATTGAAAGCTCCTTTCACATACGAATTTGATGATGTGCTTTGTGTAAGTTGCATGTCATATATTATTGCTCTAACATTTGGTCAAAGTTAGCCTCGAAAAACGCATCAGGCCCTATATAGATGGAAGGAGGGAGCATAAGAACTATGTTTTATAATGAGTGTAAAAATATTGATTTGACATTGTGAATGTTGACACATTGTGGAATAGTTTTTGAAGTCTGCAAAAGTACTCAACTAGTGATGTCGTTCTCCACAAAAAAATGTGTTTACCAATGCATGCATGAACTCTAGTTACTCTAACCCCCCTCTCTTCTTTAATTCTTTGCCACATCAGCATGTTTGCTATTCCCGTGTGCATGATACCAGCTAAGATACCACCATTATGGCCAGCCTTAATCATCGCATGCAATAATTTAGTGCACCTTGAAATATGAACATGTGTGGGGCGTGTTTGTTTTTAATGACTTAAGACTATACCTAGCCCGGCATGCAAGATGACTTATTATGCACCGTTCCCCATACCTGCAGGAAGCCTGTTCGTCTCCAAATTTTTTCCTCTCCATGTGTGGAAACAATATGCCTGCCAAACTCTCCTTCTCCCTCCGGCGGTCTCACCACTCCACCCCGTGTGAAAAAATCTGCATGCATGACTCTCCTCCCCCCACGCTCGTCCAATTCGTTGTGACCAGCAATATTTCCACCCCTTCGCTCCCCATAATTTACTCCAACAAATATGCCCACGTAGTTGTTACTTAACTGCAGGTGCATTCGGTCACTGACATATGGGCCCAACAGGGGTCTGGCCCACATGTCAGTGACGCAACTGGACCGGCAGTTAAATCAGTGCAGCTCAGTCCATATCTTACGTAGGTGTGCCATTGCTCGCTATAAATACTGCGCCTCCCACGACATCACTATCTCCTCCCCCTCACGTTCACGTTCATCGCTATCTCCTCCCCCTCCCTCTCACGTCGACCACCATGGCATCGCCCCTCCCAAGCCCTAGGAGCCCCTCGCTGCACCGCGCGGACGGTCACGCGTCGATGTTCCGTTCCTCGCCGCCACTAGTCGAGGAGGACGCGTCGGTGTTCCGCTCGTCGCCGCTACGCGACGCGTCGCCGTTCCATTCCTCGCCGCCACTAGTCGAGAAGGACGCGTCGGTGTTCCGCTCCTCACCGTGACGCGTCGAGGTGGACGCGTCCGTGTTCCGCTCCTCGCCGCGACGCGTCGAGGTGGACGCGTCGGTGTTCCCAATCTCGCCAGCACACGCGCCGGAGGATGTGTCGGCTCCCCGCCACGAGGAGAACGCCGCGCCGCCCGCCGAGCCCCCCAGCCTTGAGGAGCTTTGGAAAGAAATGGATGTCGCCTTGTGGGAGTCTTTGCCTCCAGCAGAGCACGCCAAAATAGAGGCGGAGAAGAAGGCCGAGGAAGAGAAGCGCACCACGGAACAAGCTGCCTGGGAGGCCTATGTCGCGTTCGAGAGAGTCAGGCAATTGGCTCTTTGGAAGAAGGCTCGTGCGAGGGCCGTGAGGGTGGCGGAGGACGCATGTGCCGACGCCCTGAGTGCAGTCGGGCCCAAGCGCCTCATCTACGCTTGGCGGTACGTGGACCGGGTGCATGCTTCCAGCGAGGAGGAGTACCTGTTGGCGCCGGATCACCACACCAGTGAGATCGCGCTCGCCCGCCGGCAAGCCGCCAATCAGCACCTCATGAGTTGCGAGGCTGAGGAAGAGGCGTTGTGTCGGTGCACTGGGAAACGGCCGCGCACCAGGGCACTCGTGGCGCGTCGCAAGCACTCCTGCGAGCGCCGTGGCTTTTAGGAGGAGTATAATTTTTGTTTCGTAAGGCGATCTCATTAGTTTTGGGATGCAAATGATAAATCCCAAACGTTCAGGAATTTTTAGCGTCCTTAATTAAGTATGTAAAAGGGAAAGTTTGGAAACCTTGTGTATTCGTACGCATTTTGCAAGTACGTGCATATAGCACAAACTTTACTATATACTATCGCACTACATGTCTCTCTCGATATATGCTTGCAGACTGTGCTACTCCCTCTATCCAGGTCAATAAGTCATCTTCGGTTGTGCACCGTGACCAAGGAGGGAAGACTTATACACCTAGACGGAGGGAGTACTACTATTACTTATGTACGTGCAAATTCACGTTTTAACATTACGATGCGGTTTTTGTAAAAGTAGAAAAACAGCACTAGTCAAGCTTGTGAAACGATTCAATGCAAAACAAATGCAAAAATGCTCGTTTGATTGTTTACTTTTAGCTTCCTTCTCTGTTGTTATTTCTCTGTCGTACTTTGTACGGAGTATCTCGCTGGTTGGAAAGGCATGCAAATTCCTAAACCGCTTCCTACACCATGTATCTCACTGGTTGCCGGCGTTGACGTTGTCGCCCATGTCGTCGAGGATGAGGTTGCCGAGGTCGGGGAAGAAGTCGTCGTTCACAACTAATCATGTGGACTAGCATAGTAGTAGGATACAGAGTAGAAACATGAATTCTACCATGATTTCGAACAGGAAGGACAGAAACACATACGGTGCAACGGGAGCAGCACCGTCGGCATTGAGGTTGCCGCCCATGTCCAAACACCACGTAGACATGGTCTTTGAGCATGGTTCGTAGTCGTTCCACGCTCGGGCATTGAAGTTTGTAACTATTTTAGATTAGAATATACTACTCCTCCGGTGCTAGTAGTAGAGCAGAGTACTACTCTACTACTCTACTCAAGCAAGTTAGGGCATAGCATTGTAGGGAGTACCAGTACTGTGATCACTCAAGCAAGTTGTCTGGCATCGACATGACCCTACGCTGCTGGTATGTGTCTCGTAAGTCAAGCGGCGTGCTGCAGTCATCATCACCTGTCCACTTCCCGCAGCACATATTCGCTTCTCCATATTTGTCCGCACATAATCTCGTCCAATCTTCCATCCCCGCTAAGGCGCCTCCCCCCCTCGTCCGAAACCCAAGCACTAACAATGGCAGAACCGAGCAGCGTCCGCTGAAAGAGTGGCTAGAATTCGCTCCACACAGAGGTAATCAAGCTCATTGTTTCGCGTGTGGACAATCTCAGTACCATGCTGCTCGCCGCGTGCTTGTCGGGGCTGTACCATTTACTCAAAGCCCTCAAGCCGGAGCTTTTTAAGCCAGCTTCTTGCTTGTTGATGCCGCCTGATCTTTAGAAACGGCGTGTCACGCAGCATAACGATCGTAGGGTGGTGAGCATCAACCCCCTTGACTGCGATCCGATCCCATCAGCCTCAACTACATTAACGGTATGTACTGGGTCGACATGAACACGTTGGACGGTGCTCGTCGACGGTCGCGGCAGCTGGATGCTCGTGGAGGTCTACACCCGGCGATTGATCCCCCTTCCTTTGATTAACACTGCACTGCTTTGGCACCGCGGCCCAGAATACTCGGAATCTTACAGTAGCCAACATGATACCAAGTTTGATTTACTCAAGGTTGTAATCTGCCAAGTGCCCACAAGATCTGCGAATTATAAAGACTTCAGGCTAATTGCGTTCTTCAACCGCGGTCTCGCCTATCTGACAGGTCACTGCAGTAAGTGGATAAATATGCACGTCCATCATAGGATCATACATCCTCCATGGTTCTCTGATGCCATTGAACACAAAGGCTTCATTTACGCTGTCGACTCCTTCTATGGCTGGACGTATTGCTGGCCTACTCCAGTCATCGCTACAAATGGATGTTACAGCAGTATGTTACTTTCCTATGATATCGTGATGACTTGCTTATATTACTGTCAACATTTGCTGAAAAAATATTCATGCTGATAACATGTTGTTCTTAAGATTGACTAAACCAAGAGCCCTTTTTTATTTGACTCCAACTTGATATGATGTTGTAGGCCGCCTGGTGTCCCTACCCTTCCTAATCCCAGAACCTTTCAAAGAAAAGCGGCATGGCAGTTGCAGGTGGTTCCTGGCTCGATTAGACGACGGCGAAAGATTGATGATCGTTCGCACGTATCGGACGTGTTGTTTCGCGGAATACAATCACAGTCACTGCAAGGTCTTTGAACAGGATCCCAGCTTCTCTGGGCCTTCGGGAATTTTTGACTGGAGGCTGGTAAGTAGCCTTGGTACACGCTCTCTGTTTGTCGGACTAAATTATCCGATTAACCAGGAGATAACCGACGGCAAGGATCATGATGGCAGCACGGTTTCGTTCATCAGGCAAAATTATGTGTACACAGCATACCATGCGTCTCTGCATGCACCATACCCTGATATGTGCCGCCACGCTCTGCAGCCCAAAGTAGGAGAGAGGGTCGCAAGTATCAGACTTCGACCTGCTGGCTGGAGTTTCCCCCGTCAGGCACCCATCTGGTTCAAGCCGTCAGCCAATCTCCACATCTTAATAAATAGTAACGTCTAACTGAGCCAGTTAGTTAGATGCGTACACTTGGTGTAGTAGGATCTTTATTTAGTTTGATGCATACACTTGTTCTTTTTTGGTAGCCCTTTTGTAATGATGGCTGATGTTTGGTTTGGAAGAGAGAGCCGCGTCTTCACTCTTCTGGCCTGCTTACTGCTTCTGTTGCACCCCCAGCCCTGGTTGCTGTTGCTGCTGTTTTCAATGTACAATCAGTAGTATATTTCATCTGTTGGTTGAATAAATGTGTTGTTAGAACGACAAACACAATGTTTTGGAAGTCCTTGCACGGTTCGATTCTTTAGTGCCCCGTACCGTACGTAGCGCATACTATTTATCGTACGGAACACATTTTTTTCTGAAACTTAGAACACACTTTCCACTTGTTGATAACATGCAGCCCACTGATGAAGGCCCAATAGAGAAGCCCATAATTAACTGGAAGGGAGGCTCTCACATGAATCCGGCCCAGGTACATGCTCATGGTCCCCTAAACATAAATAAGTAAATAAATAAAGCTAAATGCTCATGCACCGGTTCTTTGGGAAAATAGGTAGCCCAGTATTTCTTTTTGAAGAATACCCAACCTAGGCCTATTTGTTTCTCCGAATTATTGAGCTGCAAATCTTTCAAGACGAGGAGGGATGCATTCCAACCTGGCTTAAGAGTATGGTCAATGTCTGTTAAAAGTAATATCAAAAGGGGTTGAAAATTCCAAAAAAATTATAGCAAATGGGATATAAGTTTCTTTTTTTGTTTTTGTTCTTCACTGATATCTTATACGTATTTCATTGGATTTAACATGACATAGTACTAATTTGTTTTTAAATTTGTTTTAGTATGGCTATTAATTTTTGGATTAAGAATATTTCGTTCCCCAGCAAAAAATTGCGAATCTTCAAAATTTCCCACATATTTAGTTAATTTTTTGACCCTGGTACTGACCAGAAAATGGCCAGCAATTCTAAAAATGGAAAACGGGCTGCAATAAATTCCATATGAATTAGAAAATGAGTAAAAATTATAAAAATAATAGCAAATGGGTTGTACACGCCATAGATTTTGAGGCTGACTTGTTTATGCAAGGCTTTGTCAGTGAACACACGATTCTAGCAGCAGTTAGTGTTGGATGTCCATCCAACGGCCGACGTGCTTCTTCAATCTCTGATCTTCTTGCTCCAGCCGCCTAAACTAGCGCCGGCGGGACTGCCTGCTCCCTCCTCTTGTGGCCCGCTGTGATGTCGCGCAGGCTTCCCCGGCCCACCCTACTCCCTCCGCTGGCCTGGACGGACGCAATCAACTGCCTCTTTATTACGCGAAAAAATGATTCCTCCCATTGACATCTGGGCCGCACCGGTTGGGAGGCTGACCTGTGGGCCTACTAAGTTGATGCGTACGCATGGCTTGTCAACTTAGTCAACAAACGATTCTAGCAGCAATAACCGTTGGATTTGAATCGAACGGTCATGCTGCTTCTTCAATCGCTGCTCTTCTTGCATCAGCCGCCCAAACCAGTGCCGGGGAGACCGCCTGCTCCTGCCTCCAGTGGCTGGCTGTGCTGCCAATGAGGCCTCATCACCCCCTACTACTCCCACCGCTAGCCAGGCCCTGCGGCGACGGCAGCCTCACACCGCAGCCGAACCAGTGAACCCTTGTACTCCTCTCCGCGTGGGCATCCACTGCCGCGTCTTCCCCAGTTCCGGGTCGTCCCCTTCCTAGGCCTCATCGTCGTCCACCGCCTTGGTGCTCTCGGTGCGGCATGGTCAACGTGGTCAACGACATTCCATCAGAAGAGTACTGTACGTGGAGAGGCTGACAGCTGGGTCCACGGCCACAGCCCACTTTTTTGTGATTTGCCAAGTCGCTTTGTCAGGCCTGTTCGGCTGCAAATCTTTCAAGACGAGGATAGCTTTCATTCGGCTGGCCGAGAAAATGGCCCATCAGTAATGAGAAATGGGCTGTACATTTTTAAAACACATCAAACCGGCAATTAGTTTCAAATATCTTTTTTTATTTTGAGATTTGAAATTACATTAATTTTTATGCGTGGAGAATTTGTTGGATTTTATATTGATATACATTTATTTTTAAAATCAGCTTGAATGTGAGTCAAAATTTCAGGATTAAAAACAATTCGGACCGCACCGAAATATGCAAAAATTTCGTATAATTTTTTAACCATGGCCACAATATGGGTTGTAATGGTAACAAAAAGAATATGGGCTCCAAAAAAACCTTAATAATTAGCAAATGGGCTGTAAATTATTAAAAATAATGGTAGATGGGTTGTATGCTGTTTTCCACAGATTTGAGGCTTTCCTAAAAAAAGGTTGACGCACAAGCAGTGATTGTTGGATGGTCATCCAACGGCCGTCGTGCTTCTTCAATCTCTACTCTTCTTGCTCCAGCCGCTCAAACAGGCGCCGGCGGGACTGCCTGCTCCCTCCTCCCCGCGGCCGGCTCCGCTGCCGCGCAGGCCTCACCGCCCCACCGTACTCCCATCGCTGGCCTAGCCATCCCTCTACTCACCCACACCTATTGTTATTCTCTGGTGACGGCAGACGAACTAGTAAACCCTCGTACAGTCATACTCCCCTCCGCGTGGGAAACAACTGTCGAGTCTTCCCTGCCTCCATGTCGTTCCCTTCCTAGGCCTCGCCGTCATCCACCGCCCTGGTGCTCTCGGTGCGGCCTGGTCAATATGGTCAACGACCGACATGCATCTGAAGTGGACTTTACATGGAGAGGCCGACAGCTGGGTCCACGGCCGCACGCAAGGAAATGCCTCCTTATTACGTGCAAAATAATGATGACTCCACCTGACATCAGGGACCCACCAAAAGGGCCTATCTATTTCGCGAAAAAAACATTACCGCAGCTGACAGCTCGGACCCACCAGCTATATCTTCGCACGCAAGGAAGAGCCTCCTTATTACGCACAAAAAAATGAATACTCCCCCTGTTAGCTGGGACCCGGTATAGTGGCAGGCTAACTTGTGGGCCTACTAAGTTGACGGGGACGGAGGGCTTTGTCAACTTAGTCAATATGCACGATTCTAGCTCCAGTGACCGTACGATGTCCATCCAACGGCCGTAGTGCTTCTTCAACCTCTGGTCTTCTTGCTGCAGCTGCCCAAATCAGAGCCGGTCGTGCCTCATGCTCCTGCCTCCCGTGGCCGGCTGCGATGCGGCGGAGGCCTCACCGCCCCCTACTACTCCCACCACTGGCCAGGCCATCCCTCTACTCACCCACACCCCCTGTTATTCTACGGTGACGGCAGACTCACACCGCAGCGAACTAGTGAACCCTCGTACTCCTCTACGCGTGGGCATCCATTGCCGTGTCTTCCTCGGCTCTGCGTCATCCCCTTCCTAGGCCTCGCCGTCGTCCACCGCCCTGGTGCTCTCGGCGCGGTGTGGTCAACGTGGTCAAGGAACGGCTTCCATCGGACATGGACTGTATGTGGAGAGGATGACAGCTGGGTCCACGGCCGCAGCAAGGAAGTGCCTCCTTATTACATGCAACATAATTATTCCTCCACCTGACAGCGGGATCCACCGGACGGGCCACCGTATTTCGCCCCCCTGACTGCTGGGACCCACCAGCTACATCTTCGCACGCAAGGAAGTGCCTGACAGTCGGGACCCACCTGGTCGAAGCTTACGTAGCGTTGTCATTCTGGTCGCGAACGTGTACGTACATATATACTGGTGGATGTAGAGGCGCGCACGTGTCGTAGTAGAGGCGGCCAGGGTGCAAGAAAGAAAATACGGCCATGTATGTGTACATACGGGCGGGGTCTCGAACGCCTATACGCGCATACGTACGGCGAGGGCTCGTTGACATGGCTGGGTCGGAATGGAGAAACAGCGTCATCATCGTGTTCATGGGGAGGCAACGGAATGCGTCATGTTCATGGGGAGGCAACGGAATGCGTCGTGTTCATGGGGAGGCAACGGAACGCGTGGGAGCCAACCGGCTAGGTCGGAACGGAATACGTGGTCGTGTTCATCGAGAGGGCTTGGACGGAACAGGTGATGGAAACGAGGCCTGGCGTACCGCACAACGGAGGAAACGGACCTCCTATGTTCGGAACGGGGTCCTGTTGATCAGGAGGGGTCTGGCGTACCGCAAAACGGAGGAAACGGACCTCCTACGGTCGAAATGGGGATCCTGTTGATCGGGAGGGGTGTGGCATACCGCAAAACGGACAAAACGGACTTGTGTTGGAGCGCTACAGTCGAAACAGGGGTCCTGTTCATCGGGAGGGGTGTGGCGTACCGCAAAACGGGACTCCACGGGATACCGTTCATCTCCACCGTCGACCCCCTCCAGCCTCCACAAGCTACTGTTCATCCACCGTCGACCTCCTCCAGCCTCCACCTGTGACTGTTCATCCACGGGCTCCTGTTTATCCAGCCTCCACCGCGCGCTACTCCGCCGGCTACTGTTCAACCAGCCCTCTCCACGGGCTCCTGTTCAACCACCCCTCCACGGGCTACTGTTCATCCTGCCCTCCACTGTCTACTATTCATCCTGCCCTTCATGGGGTGGTCCTGTTCATCCAGCCCTCCACGAGGTCCTGTTCATCCAGCCCCAACCGGCTCGATCGATCGGGGTCATGTTCATCCAGAGGCAACACCACGGGGTCCTGTTCATCCACCCCACCGGGAACTGTTCATCCAACCCCCCCCCCCCCCCCCCCCCGCAACGCTCACTGTTCATCCAGAGGCAGCATCGATCGGCTTCAGTTAGCAGCAGTAGCGAAGGAATCGCTCGATCGGGTTCAGTTAACAGCCATCGATCGATCGCTCGGGTTCAGTAACGCGTAGCCTGCAGTGCAATCGCTCGGGTTCAGTTAGAGCCCAATGCCTCGCTCGCATTCAGTTAGAGCCAACGCCTCGCACACACGCGCGTACGTGTATGAGATAAACATGCATCGCTCGGCCCTCGACCTCCACTGTAACCGGGAACTCCCCGAAATTTTCCTCGCCCTCGCTTCTACCACGGTTCTTTCTGTCATGGACAGCCCAAAGAATGTCATGCAGCTGCGTCTCCGGCCCGTCCAGGATGAAAAGCCCATTTTCTGTCATGATTTTTTGTCATAGAAGTAGGAGCCCACCACATCTATGATGATACCGGGGTTTGTCACAATTATCGTCATAGAAGTGTCATATGTATGACAGGAAAAAAATTCGTTCAGCCCAAAATGTCACGGATGTGTCTTTTTTTTGTAGTGACATTAGTCATAAAGAACTCACATACTTATTGCAAAAATCTACAAGTCATCAAAAACCTCGGTAATATGCACATGCTCCTAGGGGGATAGATTGGTAGGAAAAGACCATCGCTCGTCCCCGACCGCCACTCATAAGGAAGACAATCAAATAACACCTCATGTTTCAAATTTGTTGCATAACGTTTACCATACGTGCATGCTATGGGACTTGCAAACTTCAACACAAGGACTTCTCAATTTCACAACTACTCAACTAGCATGACTTCGATATTATTACCTCCATATCTCAAAACAATCATCAAGCATCAAACTTTTCTTAGTATTGAACACACTCATACGAAAGTTTTATTATTAATCTTGCATACCAAGCATATTAGGATTTTAAGAAAATTACCATTCTATTAAGACTCTCAAAATAATCTAAGTGAAGCATGAGAGATCAATAGTTTCTATAAAACAAATCCACCACCATGCTCTAAAAGATATAAGTGAAGCACTAGAGCAAAACTATAAAGCTCAAAAGATATAAGTGAAGCACATAGAGTATTCTATCAAATTCCAAATCATGTATGGCTCTCTCAAAAGGTGTGTACAGCAAGGATGATTGTGGTAAACTAATAAGCAAAGACTCAAATCATAAAAGAAGCTCCAAGCAAAACACATATCATGTGGTGAATAAAAATATAGCTCCAAGTAAAGTTACCGATAGAAGTAGACGAAAGAGGGGATGCCTTCCGGGGCATCCCCAAGCTTTGGATTTTAGGTGTCCTTAGATTATATTGGGGGTGCCATGGGCATACCCAAGCTTAGGCTCTTGCCACTTCTTGTTCCATAATCCATCAAATCTTTACCCCAAACTTAAAAACTTCACAACACAAAACTTAAAGTAGAAAATCTCGTGAGCTCCGTTAGCGAAAGAAAACAAAAGACCACTTCAAGGTACTGTAATGAACTCATTCTTTATTTATATTGGTGTTATACCTACTGTATTCCAACTTCTCTAGGGATTATAAACTATTTTACTAGCCATAGATTCATCAAAATAAGCAAATAACACACAAAAAACAGAATCTGTCAAAAACAGAACAGTCTGTAGTAATCTGTAGCTAGCTCAAGATCTGGAACCCCAAAAATTCCAAAATAAATTTCTGGACGTGAGTAATTTATCTATTAATCATCTTCAAAAATAATTAACTAAATAGCACTTTCCAAATAAAAACTATAGCCGTTCTCGTGAGCGCTAAAGTTTCTGTTTTTTACAGCAAGTTCAACAAGACTTTCCCCAAGTCTTCCCAACGGTTCTACTAGGCAGAAACACTAATTAAACACAAAAAACACAACCAAAACAGAGGCTAAATAATTTATTTATTACTAAACAGGAGAAAAAAATAAGGAATAAAAATAAAATTGGGTTGACTGTCAACAAGCGCTATCGTTTAACGCCCCTAGCTAGGCATAACAAGCAAGAATAGATCTAGGTATTGCCATCTTTGGTAGGCAATCCATAAGTGGCTCTCATGATAGATTCATATGGTAATTTTATTTTCTTTATAGGGAAGTGTTCCATGCCCTTTTTTATTGGAAATTGAAATCTAATATTCCCTTCCTTCATATCAATAATTGCACCAACCGTTCCAAGGAAAGGTCTACCGAGAATAATAGGGCAAGAAGGATTGCAATGTATATCAAGAACGATAAAATCTATGGGCACATAATTCCTATTTGCAACAATAAGAACATCATTAATTATTCCCATAGGTTTCTTAATAGTGGAATCCGCAAGATGCAAGTTTAGAGCGCAATCATCAAAATCACGGAAATCTAGCAAATCGCACAAAGTTTTGGGAATAGTAGAGACACTAGCTTCTCTTAAAGTTATTTCCATAAAAGTGCCTCCCGTGGACGAATCTAAAAGATTTGTAGAAGCAAAATTCAATCCGGCATAAAAAATTTGTATAATCATCCACAAATTTAAACCATGAGTAGGGCAATTACGTATCATTAATTTCATTCTCTCCCAAGCTTGTGCAACATGTTCATGATCAAGTTGTTTAAAATTCATAATATCGTTTCTAAGAGAGATGATCTTAGCGGGAGGAAAATAATTAGAGATAAAATCATCTTTGCACTTGTTCCAGGAATCAATACTATTTTTAGGCAAAGACGAAAACCAAGCTTTAGAACGATCTCTAAGCGAAAAAGGAAACAGCTTCAATTTAACAATATCATTATCGACATATTTTTTCTTTTGCATGTCACACAAATCAACAAAGCTATTAAGATGTGTAGCGGCATCTTCACTAGGAAGGCCGGAGAACGGATCTTTCATGACAAGATTCAACAAGGCAGTATTAATTTCACAAGATTCATCATCGGTAAGAGGAGCAATCGGAGTGCTAAGGAAATCATTATTGTTGGTATTGGTGAAGTCACACAATTTAGTATTATCTTGAGCCATCGCGACAAACAAGCAATCCAACACACGAGCAAACAAAAAGTAAACAGGCAAAAAGAGGCAAATAGAGAGGGAGGATAGAGAGAGAGGGCGAATAAAACGGCAAGGGTGAAGTGGGGGAGAGGAAAACGAGAGGCAAATGGCGAATAATTTAATGCGGGAGATAGGGATTGTGATGGGTACTTGGTGTGTTGACTTTTGCGCAGACTCCCCGGCAATGGCGCCAGAAATTCTTCTTACTACCTCTTGAGCACTGCGTTGGATTTCCCCGAAGAGGAAGGGATGATGCAGCAAAGTAGCGTAAGTATCTCCCTCAGTTTTTGAGAACCAAGGTATCAATCCAGTAGGAGGCTACGCTCGAGTCCCTTGTACCTACACAAAAACAATAGCTCAACGCAACCAACGCGCTTAGGGGTTGTCAATCCCTTCACGGTCACTTACGAAGTGAGATCTGATAGAGATGATAAATATTTTTCTGTGGTATTTTTGGTATAGAGATGCAATGTAAAAAGTAAAAGCAAAGTAAAAACAAAGCAATAATAAAGTAATGGAGATTGATATGATGAGAAAGAGACCCGGGGGCCATAGGTTTCACTAGTGGCTTCTCTCAAGAGTATAAGTATTCTACGGTGGATGAACAAATTATTGTTGAGCAATTGACAGAATTGAGCATAGTTATGAGAATATCTAGGTATGATCATGTATATAGGCATCACGTCCGAGACAAGTAGACCGAAACGATTTTGCATCTACTACTATTACTCCACTCATCGACCGCTATCCAGCATGCATCTAGAGTATTAAGTTAAAAACAGAGTAACGCCTTAAGCAAGATGACATGATGTAGAGGGATAGTTTCATGCAATATGATAAAAAACATCTTGTTATCCTCGATGGCAACAATACAATACGTGCCTTGATGCCCCTTCTGTCACTGGGAAAGGACACCGCAAGATTGAACCCAAAGCTAAGCACTTCTCCCATGGCAAGAAAAACCAATCTAGTAGGCCAAACCAAACTGATAATTCGAAGAGACTTGCAAAGATAACCAATCATACATAAAAGAATTCAGAGAAGATTCAAATATTATTCATAGATAGACTGGATCATAAACCCACAATTCATCGGTCTCAACAAACACACCGCAAAAAGAAGATTACATCGAATAGATCTCCACGAGAGAGGGGGAGAACATTGTATTGAGATCCAAAAAGAGAGAAGAATCCATCTAGCTACTAGATATGGACCCGTAGGTCTAAAGTAAACTACTCACACTTCATCGGAGGGGCTTGGATGATGATGTAGAAGCTCTTCGTGATCGATGCCTCCTCCGGCGAAGCTCCGGAACAGGCCCCAAGATGGGATCTCGTGAATACAGAAAGTTGTGGCGGTGGAATTAGGTTTTTTTTTGCTCCTTTTCTGATCGTTTGGGGATACGTGGATATATATGGGAGGAAGAAGTACGTCAGTGGAGCTTCGAGGGGCCCACGAGGCAGGGGCGCGCCCTAGGGGGGCGCACCCTCCACCCTCGTGACCACCTCGTGGCTTTCTTGACGGAGGGTCCAAGTCTCCTGGATCTTATCTGATGAGAAAATCACGTTTCCGAAGGTTTCATTCCGTTTGGACTCCGTTTGATATTATTTTTCTTCAAAACCCTAAAACAGGCAAAAAAACAACAATTCTAGGTTGGGCCTCCGGTTAATAGGTTAATCCCAAAAATATTATAAAAGTGGAAAATAAAGCCCAATAATGTCTAAAATAGTAGATAATATAGCATTGAGCAATCAAAAATTATAGATACATTAGAGACGTATCATGCCTGCTTTAGGGTTTGCAATATGTTCATGATTTGCTTATGGTGGGTGGCGTGAGTGACAGAAGCATAGACCCGAGTAAGTAGGTTGTTTGTGTATGGGAGTAAAGATGACTTGATGCCTTATAATGCTATGGTTCGGTTTTACCTTAATGATCTTTTGTGGTTGCGGATGCTTGCTAGAGTTCCAATCATAAGTGTGTATGGTCCAAGAAGAGAAAGTATGTTAGCTTATGCCTCTCCCTCAAATAAAATTGCAATAATAATTACCGGTCTAGTTATCAGGACAAATAACTTTCTCATGACAAAAAGCTCTCTACTAAAACTAACTTAGTTGTTTCTTTATCTAAACAACCCCTAGAATTTATTTACGTGCTCTTTATTATCTTGCAAACCTATCCTATCACACCTACAAAGTACTTCTAGTTTCATACTCGTTTTAGGTAAAGCAAACGTTAAGCGTGCGTAGAGTTGTATCGGTGGTCGATAGAACTTGAGGGAATATTTGTTCTGCCTTTAGCTCCTTATTGGGTTCGACACTCTTACTTATCGAAAGAGGCTACAATTGATCCCCTATACTTGTGGGTTATCAAGCATCATTGAAATCATCATGGCTAGCTAGAAAGGCAATAAAGAAAAGCGCTTGTTGGGAGACAATCCAATTTTATTTTTGTTTTTTGCCTTTTGCTCCTGTTTAGTAATAAATAATTCATTTAGCTTCTGTTACGATTGTCTTTTTTAGGTTTTAATTAGTGTTTGTGCCAAGTAAATCCTTTAGGATCTTCTTGGGTGATAGTTGTTTGATCTTGCTGAAAAAACAAAAACTTTTACGCTCATGAAAGTAATTATCATTTTTTACCAGAGAGCGATAAAATACCAATTCCAACTGAAGTAGATCAATATACTTTTTATCCTGGTCATCCTAATTTTTCAGAATTTTTGGAGTTAAATAAGTGTTCAAAACCTCCAGATTGCTACAGACTGTTCTGTTTTTGACAGGTTCTGTTTTCTATGTGTTGTTTGCTTATTTTGATGAATCTATGAGTAGTATTGGAGGGTATGAACGATAGATAAGTTGGAATACAGTAGATATTACACCAATATAAATAAACAATGAGTTCACAGTAGTACCAAAAGTGGTGATTTTATTTTCTTATACTAACGGAGCTTACGAGTTTTCTGTTGAGTTTTGTGTTGTGAAGTTTTCAAGTTTTGGGTAAAGATTCGATGGATTTTGGAATAAGAAGTGGCAAGAGCCTAAGCTTGGGGATGCCCAAGGCACCCCAAGGTAAAATTCAAGGACAACCAAAACCTAAGCTTGGGGATGCCCCGGAAGGCATCCCCTCTTTCGTCTTCGTCTATCGGTAACTTTACTTGAGGCTATATTTTTATTCACCGCATGATATGTGTTTTGCTTGGAGCGTCTTGTATGATTTGAGTCTTTGCTTTTTAGTTTACCACAATCATCCTTGTTGTACACACCTTTTGGGAGAGATACGCATGAATCGAAATTTATTAGAATACTCATTGTGCTTCACTTATATCTTTTGAGCTAGATAATTTTGTTCTAGTGCTTCACTTATATCTTTTTAGAGCACGGTGGTGGTTTTATTTTATAGAAATTATTGATCTCTCATGATTCACTTATATTATTTTGAGAGACTTTTAGAACAGCATGGTAATTTACTTTGGCTATAAAACTAGTCCTAATATGATGGGCATCCAAGATAGGTATAATAAAAACTTTCATATAAAGTGCATTGAATACTATGAGAAGTTTGATGCTTGATGATTGTTTTGAGACATGAGGATGGTGATATTAGAGTCATGCTAGTAGATTAATAGTGAATTTGAGAAATACTTGTGTTGAGGTTTGCAAGTCCCATAGCATGCACGTATGGTAACCGTTGTGTAAAAAATTTGAAGCATGAGGTGTTTCTTTGATTGTCTTCCTTATGAGTGGCGGTCGGGGACAAGCGATGGTATTTTCCTACCAATCTATCCCCCTAGGAGCATGCGTGTAGTGCTTGGTTTTGATGACTTGTAGATTTTTGCAATAAGTATGTGAGTTCTTTATGCCTAATGTTGAGTCCATGGATTATACGCACTCTCATCCTTCCACCATTGCTAGCCTCTCTAGTACCGCACAACTTTCGCCGGTACCATAAACCCACCATATACCTTCCTCAAAACAACCACCATACCTACCTATTATGGCATTTCCATAGCCATTCCGAGATATATTTCCATGCAACTTTCCACCGTTCCGTTTATTATGACACGCTACGTCATTGTCATATTGCTTTACATGATCATGTAGTTGACATTGTATTTGTGGCAAAGCCATCGATCATAATTCTTTCATACATGTCACTCTTGATTCATTGCACATCCCAGTACACCATTGGAGACATCCATATAGAGTCATATTTTGTTATAAGTATCGAGTTGTAATTCTTGAGTTGTAAGTAAATAAAAGTGTGCTGATATTCATTATTAGAGCATTATCCCATGTGAGGGGGAAAAAGAGCGAAGGCCAAATAAAAAAGGATAAAAAAAGAGAAGGCCCAAAACAACTAAAAAAACAAAAAAAATGAGAGAAAAAGAGAGAAGGGGCAATGCTACTATCCTTTTACCACACTTGTGCTTCAAAGTAGCACCATGATCTTCATGATAGAGAGTTTCCTATGTTGTCACTTTCATATACTAGTGGGAATTTTTCATTATAGAACTTGGCTTGTATATTCCAATGATGGGCTTCTTCAAAATGCCATAGGTCTTCATGAGCAAGCAAGTTGGATGCACACCCACTTAGTTTCTTTTGTTGAGCTTTCATACATTTATAGCTCTAGTGCATCCGTTGCATGGCAATCCTACTCACTCACATTGATATCTATCGATGGGCATCTTCATAGGCCATTAATACGCCTAGTTGATGTGAGACCATCTTCCTCCTTTTTGTCTTATCCACAACCACCATTCTATTCCACATATAGTGCTATGTCCATGGCTTACACTCATGTATTGAGTGAAAGTTGAAAAAGGTTGAGAATACTAAACTATGAAACAATTGCTTGGCTTCTCATCGGGGTTGTGCATGATCTGAATATTTTGTGTGACGAAGATGGAGCATAGCCAAACTATATGCTTTTGTAGGGATGAAGACATGATTACTTTGTTAGTATGCTTGAAGTATTATTATTTTCATGTCAATATTAAACTTTTGTCTTGAATCTTTCAGATCTGAACATTCATGCCACAATAAAGAAAATTACATTGATAATTATGTTAGGTAGCATTCCACATCAAAAATTCTGTTTTTATCATTTACCTACTCGACGACGAGCAGCAATTAAGCTTGGGGATGCTTGATATATCTCCAACGTATCTATAATTTTTTATTGTTCCGTGCTATTATATTATCCATCTAGGATGTTTTATATGCATTTATATGCTATTTTATATGATTTTTGGGACTAACCTATTAACCTAGAGCCCAGTGCGAGTTTCTGTTTTTCCTTGTTTTTGAGTTTTACAGAAAAGGAATACCAAACGGAGTCCAATTGATGTGCCAATTTTTGATGATTTTTTATGGACCAAAAGAAGCCCCCGAAGTAAAAGAGTTGGGCCAGAAGAGTCCCTAGCCATCCACGAGAGTGGAGGGCGCGCCCTATCCCCCTGGGCTCGCGCCCCTATCTCATGGATGACTCGGAGACCCCCCCCCCCTTGACGTGAGACCGACGCCAAAAATTCCTATAAATATAGAAACTCCCGAAAAGAAACCTAGATCGGGAGTTCCGCCGCCGCAAGCCTCTATACCCACCAAAGACCAATGGGACCCTGTTTCGACACCCTGCTGGAGGGGGGATCCATCAAAGGTGGCCATCTTCATCATCCCGGCACTCTCCATGACGAGGAGGGAGTAGTTCACCCTCGGGGCTGAGGGTATATACCAGTAGCTATGTGTTTGATATCTCTCTCTCTCTCTCTCTCTCTCTTGTGTTCTTGATATGGCACAATCTTGATGTACCACGAGCTTTGCTATTATAGTTGAATCTTATGATGTTTCTCCCCCTCTATCTCCTTGTGATGAATTGAGTTTTCCCTTTGAATTTATCTTATCGGATTGAGTCTTTAAGGATTTGAGAACACTTGATGTATGTCTTGCATGTGCTTATCTGTGGTGACAATGGGATATTAACGTGATCCACTTGATGTATGTTTCGGTGATCAACTTGCGAGTTTTGTGACCTTGTGAACTTATGCCTAGGGGTTGGCACACGTTTTCGTCTTGACTCTCCGGTAGAAACTTTGGGGCACTCTTTGAAGTTCTTTGTGTTGGTTGAATAGATGAATCTGAGATTGTGTGATGCATATCGTATAATCATACTCACGGATACTTGAGGTGGCATTGGAGTATCTAGGTGACATTAGGGTTTTGGTTGATTTGTGTCTTAAGGTGTTATTTTACTACGAACTCTAGGGTTGTTTGTGACACTTATAGGAATTTCCCAATGGATTAATCGGAAAGAATAACTTTGAGGTGGTTTCGTACCCTACAATAATCTCTTCGTTTGTTCTCCGCTATTATTGACTTTGGAGTGACTCTTTGTTGCATGTTGAGGGATTGTTATATGATCCAATTATGTTATTATTGTTTAGAGAACTTGCACTAGGCAAAGTATGAACCCTAGGCCTTGTTTCAACGCAATGCAATACCGTTTTCGCTCACTTTTATCATTAGTTACCTTGCTATTTTTATATTTTCATATTACAAAAACGTATATCTACCATCCATATTGCACTTGTATCACCATCTCTTCGCCGAACTAGTGCACCTATATAATTTATCATTGTATTGGGTGTGTTGGGGACACAAGAGACTCTTTGTTATTTGGTTGCAGGGTTGTTTGAGAGAGACCATCTTCATCCTACGCCTCCTACGGATTGATAAACCTTAGGTCATCCACTTGAGGGAAATTTGCAACTGTCCTACAAACCTTCGCACTTGGAGGCCCAACAACGTCTACAAGAAGAAGGTTGTGTAGTGGACATCAGTAAGCCGTGCACGACTGAAGGAGGTGAACGTTCGGAGCAGACTGTGTCTTTCACCGCCGTGGAGAACACCAGCTTAAATCTGCGCACTTCTAAACTCCCTGTAAACATTGGTGTCCCCTACAGCCCAAACAGGAAGATAGGCAAGAAAGTTGTGATTGAGACCACTGACAGCACGCCCCGCCCTACTAATAAGCCTGATGATCCTGCAGCAGACGAGGCAGACATGTTTGTTGATCTGTCACCTCTAGATTCTGTCAAACAATTTGTTTGAGATCCGGCTGGTAGGCAGGAGAGGCACCCAATGGCTTTCACCCCACCAAGCTTTAGTCTTAGCATCGATCGCACTCAGGATGAACCAGTGGCGCATGATCATGTGCTTGTTGCCTTTGCTTTCCCGGCAGGCATGGCCCCAATGATGGCGCAGCCAATGGCTGATGGCGGGAAGGTTTTGAAGTTTGCAGAGCTGACAGTGCAAGGTACATTTTTGTGTGTTTATCATTTTGTTTCTAAATTTTTTGTCTGACATTTGTCACAAGCTTTTTGGTTTCTTAATGGTGATGGAAAATCTCATGGGATGCACATGGCAACTGCAGTTGTTATCACATGGCAACTACGGTGCAATGCACATGGCAACTCCAGTTCAATGCACATGGCACATGGCAACTCCAATTCAATGCACATGGCAACTGTAGTTGCTGCCACATGGCAACTCCAGTGCACTTTTCACCTTCGAAACATTTTGTGTACCAAGTAAAATTTGACATGGGCACTTTCTTATTAGCACCTACAGTTCACAGTCTGAACTTTTTCACAATAACTTGTTGTTTCCAAGTTTCTTAAGCCACTATTTTATTCTTCCAGCCACCCTGAGGAGATTTCACCGTCACTTGATGAAGCTTACCGTAGGATTGAGGAGGAAGCATTGAAGAGGAGGTCCTCACGGGGTCAGCGGCAATCAAGTTCTAACGTGCCTGTTGAGTCATTATCCGAGGATACCATTAGAAGTGCCACCACTGGATATGTGAGGAAGAATAGGGTAGTTCATGCACCACCAGTGGATGACTTTGAGCCTGATGTTAAGGCCACAAAGGAGCAGAACCATCTGTACGATATTGTCAAGCATTTTGGAAATGCGAGATCGAATAGCAAGCACATGAAGGAGCTGAAAGCGTAATGTCCACACCACATAACCCCTCACTTGCTTTTCTCCAATATTTTTTACCCTTTTTAGCCATGCGTTGTTTATTTATTTATTTTGTTTTTAGTAGACATGATTCTTTCATGTTATATCATGTTCATACATCTCATGTTTGGACAGACCCAAAATCATACAATGTGATGCGACATATGTCGACCTGGGTGATCTTGCTGAGTGTGTGAGGCCCACTGGTAAAATGTCGAAGAATATAGTTGCGTGTGGGATTGACTTCATCAATAGGCATATGGACATTTGTCCCGACAAGATGATCATGCAATACAGCGTGACCTGCAAAATATGGGATGGTGACTTCTACCATCAAATCCTGAGGAAGCATTTTGCCGCGCATGGTGAATTCAAGCTCACACTGAAGAAATATGTGAGTGTTTTTTCTCGTTGTACATATTTTTCCCATGGTATGTTTTGTTAGTAGTTATACTTCATATGTGGGTTACATACTGGTTGTGACAGACGTTTCATGTGGCAACAGCTGCCATGTAAAATAAGTTTGACCTTTTAATGCAATTTATGTGGCAACTTCACTTAAAAAATTGGGCAACTTTGTTTATACATGGATGGCAACTTCCTTTAATTACACATGGAAAATAAACATTTTCCATGCGTGCATTTGGCACCTTGATGCTTGGTTATTCATATATCTCTTACTGCATCTGGCAATAGTTTTACATATCATTTTTCCAACTACATCATTTCTTTTTTGATGTGAACTCTATTTTTTCTTTCCTATTTTTACTTGCAGGTCATGTTCCCCATGTTCCAGGAGCTTACACCAGACAACCCAGATGACAAGTGTGGTCACCACTACATGATTTGCCTTGACCTAAAGAACCAATGATTTGAGGTGCTTGATTCAATCCGTTCAGGAGACGATGAAGACCTTACTACACATGATGAATTCTTTATCAACAACCTGAAAGAGACATGGAACCGTCATTACAGAAACTCAAAGGTCCAGATCAGTCATTTTCCAATCGAGTATGTCACGACTGTGAAGCAATGAAACGGGTAATTACTATCTTTTTCATGTGTCCTCCACATCAATCCTAAACCTTGTCACCTCTGCATTGAAGTTTATCATATTTTCTGTTGGCATGAGTTCACTTGTTTCTTTCGTTATAGGCATGACTGCGGCTTTTACATGTTGGAATACCTTGCAAAGTGGGAAGGTCGACGGGTCCCTGTGATCACGGCTGCAATGGTCATTGAGCTCCGTGAAATATATACATGGAACCGGTTGATGAATGAAGATTTCAACACGCGTGCTTCAGCACGAGAGTTCATAGAGGGAGCTATTAGAACCGCCAACAAGAAGTACAAGTGATCATGTGATGCTCCATACGCATGCCTACCTTACATTCTATGGCTGAGGAATGTAAGGTATCACCTTGTTCTTTAAAACTATGTCCGTGTGCTATGTTATGACTGCGTCCCCCCATAGCTCTAGTATATAGTGGTGGCGTGTGTGTGCCATTGAATACTTGTAATATAAGTGTGGATATGAACCTTCTTAGGTGTCACATTAACTACCTTTATGTTCACTACTATTATGTGTTTTGTGATTGTGAGTACCAGTTAGGAGTTTGAGTGTGTTTATGATGCCTGCAACATGGCAAATATAGTTGATCAGGCACGGTTAGTGAAAGTAATCGTTCCGTTTTTGTTTTGGGGTTTTTTGCATTGATAACTATATCGGTTAGCATGGTAGTTCATAAGAAACCGTTCTCTCGTGTTTTTGCACGTGATCGTTTCAACAAGTTCGTTCAAAGTATGTATACAATACAATATGTGTGAAAAATGCGTGGACTGAAAATGGAAATCTACACGATGGCAGATTCAGTAGCAATTACATGGCAGATTCGATGAAAGCTGTATGGTAGATTTAGTAGCACCTACGTGGCATTTTTAGTCATGCATACATGGCATTTTCTTCAAATTCTATTGTCCACCAACAGTCATTCTCACATTTTTAAAATGTTGAGCATCTACTTTACAAAATTGTCACCAACACCTAAGTTACAATCCTCCATGGTTGCTTATGGATTGACCATCCATTTCTTTGTTTTCTTGTGCTTTGCTTCAATTTCCAACCCCTATTTGTATCTCACCTCTTTTGGACGCCCTTTTGTGATGGAACGGGGCAGGTTCCTGACCTGGGTTTGCCTGCTTGCTGTTCCAGACCCTACCTTCGAGTTTTCAGATGATGGACCCGTGGACGAAGGCACACTTGAGGTGCGGGGGAACCTGTGTAAGGCTTCTTCAGCCTTCCTCTTCTTGATCTCATCAAGCTCTCTTTTCAGGGCCTTCCTGTGTTTTTCTGTCACCCTCGCTGTCCCATCACTCTTGCATGCTTCATCTATTAGTTCAGCATGGTTCTTGGTCAATACAACGTGCCTCACGGCGTCCATGGTTGCCTCTGGTCTATCATCATGCACAGCCAAAACTGCATTTGATGTTTGTGGCCCCAACGCATCGCCAGCGTCCCAAGTCCATCATTGTCGTATGAAATGGCGGGGCAATCGCGTGACCGCATGCATGTCCATTATTTTGAGTATGTGACAGCACACAATCCCCTCCCTTTCGAATTTGCAGCATTGGCAGTAGTATTCACCTTCATTTATCAAGGTCTTCAAGTAGTTTCTTCCCTTGTCCGGATCTTCAGGTTCTGAATCGGACATGCCGATGAGAGAACACACCTTGAACGTATGTTCGTCAACCTGGTAAGTTGTATACATGTTGACACGCTTTATTTCTTCCCGGAATCTGCATGTTTTTGTGCCCGTTAAATTCTTGTATGATGTTTTTAGCACCTTCTGTTGAGGTAGGTCACAACATATCAAACGTATTTAAAATCAATGATGGCATGGAAAGCCTTTTTTCCACATTTTTTTTGGATTGTTTGTTTCCACATGGCAACTACATGATATTTAACATGGCAATTGCATAACATTTAACATGGCAAATGTAGTTTATTTCACATGACAACTACAGTTCATTACACATGGCAAATGCAGTTTTGTCTCACATGGCAACTACATATCACATGGCAACTACAGTTCATTACACATGGCAACTACAGTTCATTTCACATGGCAACTACAGTTTATGCTTACAATGTAATCAGTGGCTATTTTTCAAAAGATCGGCATGTCAAAAAGTTGGCAACTACATTGCATTCTACATGGCAACTACTATCTTCATGGTAGTGCAAATAAGACGGTAAGATAATCCACTTACTTGTTAAAAATCTTGTTGGTGTATATCTTGTTCATCTGTCTCTCCATCGGTAAATATGCTAGCAATTTAGGCTACTTGAGTGTGGTGTTTGCTTCTTGTTGTAGCTCAGATCCCAGTATTTTCTGTTGCAAAGATGTGTATTGCTTGGCAAACTGCAGCAATGAGTTGCCAGGGCTCACGTACCGCTTCAAAATAGCATTGAACCCCTCGCTGTGTTGCGTAGTCTGTAGAAATGAAAAGAAGCACTTCATGAAGTAGGCCGGCACCCAGTACATTCGCGTCTCCCACAGGCTATTAAGTGTCTCATTATCTTGGACTTGGTATGTTTCAATCATAGCCGTCCAGCTCTGTTCAAACTCCGCCACCGTCAAGTTGTGGTCCACGCACAATTCGAATGCCTTGTGTAGTTTTGGACGGTCAGAAAAGAATGGTCCTAGTGTCTCCTCATCCTTCTTAATAATATGCCACCTACAGTGCCTGTGCACTGCCAACGGAAAGATCTTCTCTATGCCTGCACGCATGCTAAAATCCTGGTCTATTATTATGTTCATCGGAGCAAGTCCACCCATGCACTCCAAGAAGGTTTTGGACAGCCAAGTGTAACCATCTGTATCTTCATTCCGAACGAGTCTGCAACCAAACTGCAATGAATTATTATGGTTATTTATTCCTATGAATAGAGCACAGGGCATCTTGTACATATTCATGAGATATGTCGCGTCAAACGAAATGCAATCATGGAAATGTTTGTAGGCTCTTCTTGTAGCACCATCCACCCAATACATGTTTCTGACACGGTCCTCATCGTCCAATCTTATCCTGTAGGAGAAATCAATATCTGCTTTTGCTTTCTCTTCGAAGTAGGCTATTGTGTCTTCTATGTCAGCCAACCTGCTCTCTCTACGGTACTTTGCCTTTAGGTTCGTGACATCTGCTGGTATGTAGGGCATGCTAGTCAGACTGCCATCTCTGTTGTGGATCAGGGACAGTATCTGGACCATTCTTGCTGGACCGACGTTACAATCATGTAGCAACTTTATGAATTTCTTCTCAAGGGGGCTGAATCCTCTCTGGGTGCTCAGAAATTTTACTAGATCAAACTTCTTTATGAGTTCGTGGTTGTGTTCGTCGAAATATTCGGTGACCACCCACCATGCTCCATTTGTGTTTAGCTTCAACCAGACAGGGCATTCCGTCTTGAGAATGATGTCTCTCTTTCGTTCCGGCACGACAGGCACAACACCTTTACCCTTCTTGTTCCTTCATGCCTTGTAGCACCTTATCTCACCTCTGTTGTACTTGTTAGTTTTTTTATTTTCCTATGATATTCTGTGTTCACCGCAAACCCATGAAACATTGCATATCTATGGTAGAATTCCTTGGCATCTTCAAACGAACCAAATTTCTGCCTAGCATATGGTGGTTGAGGTATCACAATTTCCGAATGCCCATCTTCTTCTTCCCCTTGCGCTTTGTCATCAGTTTCATCACTCACTTTAGTATTGGCGGCCATTTCATCTGCTTGAATGTTGCTTGTGCTGGTGTGCACAGGCGTGCTTGTCGTCATTGCTACAACGATTGTCAGTTCTAATATTGATTCTGCATTGTTTGTGGCAGCATTAGTGACTTGCTCATGGAACGCCCCTTCCGTGTGCTCCGAGGTCCCCGCAGTAGATGTTGTCGTGCCGCTATTGATTGTAGTTGAAGCTCCTACAAAAAAACAGGTACATGTGTAAGAAATATTGCTTGAATGGCATGTTTATCATAATGAAATATATCAACTGCATCTGATTTGGCATGATATCATTCATACAGCAAGCCTTGAGCATCTGCATCTGGCCATGCATGGCAACTGCAGTTTTCCAGCCATGGCAGCTACAATTGACCAAACATGGTAGCTCTTGCTGCCAAATCATGGCAACCAGCATCTTTAATATCAAAACTTGCATTCTAGATACGAGCCCACGATGCAAATGGAGTTAATCACAAATGGCACTTACACGCAGACAGTAATTGACAAATCCTGAAGACCATATACGATTATTGGACACATTCACTTGGTAGCATTTGTAGTTTGCCGCCACCACCATGACAAATCCACTTTCCCCCATGCTTTTCCACAAAAGCAAATGCACTTTTTTGTTGGTTCACATATTTTTACCTTGTTGTGTCGCATGTGCTAATCGGAGCTGGTCTGTCACTTCAATTTGATGTGCTCTATCTGCAATACCGATGGCCTGTAACGGTGAAGCTTGCCACGATACCATTGTTATTGTGGTTCCACCGTAACAACCTGTGATCATGAGGAGTTGGTCAATGCATGGCAACCGTAGTTTCTATAACATGGCATATGTAGTGGTTCAACCATGGAAACCAGAGTTGTTCACACTTGGCAACCAGAGTTGTTTAAACATGGCAACTACAGTTGTCCAGACATGGCAACTACAGTTGCCCAGACATGTCAATTACATTTATTCAGACATGGCAACTGCATTTGTCCAGATATGGCAACTGCGTGCATTCACGTACTACCACTATCACTCATGCATTCAATCTGACACATGCAGATTGTCCACATGTGGAAACTATAGGTCACTAGACTTGGCAGATGCACTTTCCATCATTTTTCCTACTTCTAACAGCAGCAAACGTCAATGTCCTCCTTTTTTGAATTTTGTCGTCACACCACGTAAACACCAATGTCACCTAAGTTCCTTTTTCTTATGCACTGTCCGCGAGATCACTTCATATGACTCACATGTGTACGACATTGATGGCGGGTACCCGGTTGCCGCCTGTCGCCACTTGCTGCTTGATGGTCCTGCGTTTTTTTCAAAAAACTCGTAAGTCTTGCCATCCTTGCAAGAGTTGTTTTTTGACCACATCATTATGCTATTTTTCTATGTGTTACCTTGACTTTCCACATTTGCTACTTGAAGTTGGTCACATGTACATCTATCGGCGATAGCACCATGTGTTGGAACTTGCCATGGTATCCCTGTCTATGTGGTTGTGTCATAAGAACCTGCGAACAAGGACATTGTAGCACATAAGTAAAATGTTCATGCCCACAAACATGTCAACTGTCACTTTTTTTATCATGCATCGTACCTATGTTCGTGTACTGCTCTAGTAGTGGCAGCAACGGTCCTGCGAAAATGAGTTGATTGTACTCTATTGCATCCCAAGGGGCCGCTTGCGGCCTTTGAGAAAACCAAGGATCAGTGCCGTCTTCATGATTCATTTTTCTGCTTTTCTCCCACTGTGTTTTCAGTCACTGCATGAACAAGAACGCACGACTATTCGAAATGCATTTTTGCTATTTCCACATAAAAGGAAACACGACAATTTTATCACATTTCTTCCATAAACAACCAATACATCATGGCAAGTAGGACATGCACATTCATTCTCTTTTCTACAATATGGATGCTAACTATCATTTTGAACCGACGGCAACAACCAACATAATATGATGGCAAGTAACAACATAACATGGTGGCAACCAACAGCAAAGATAGGTGGCAACTAACAGCAAAGATAGGTGGCAACTAATTTTCTCCATCCTTATGTACCACCCAAATTGCTCCTTTTCTCTTCCCTAATTTTAGTGAATCCTACACATCCTTCCGGAGCACCTACTGGCAGCAACCCAATCTACAAGCTTAGATCAGATCTAGGATAGAACATGGCAGATCTTGCATACGTTGGTTGGCAAAGGGGAATAAACACTAATCCGTGGTCTGTTTGCCGTGACAGTGTGGATCTAGTCGCCATCTTCGTGGGCAATCTGGAAGTACAATTATTTGGGACAGCGGAAGGAGGAGAAAGAGGAGGAGATCGGAGAACGACCTGTTTGCTCGTTGTCATGTTTTCCGTCGATCGGGAGGGGGTGGGGTGGGGTGGCGCTAGAGATCTGGTCTGGTTGTCATGGCAACTAGAGAAGGAAGACGGTGGAGGTAGGGGAATATTGGTCGGTCGAGAGGTAGGAGACAACGGCGGCAGGTCGCAATGTGGCTCGAAGGCGGGCAGCGGGGTCTCTCGCCCGGATGTGTAGGCGATTGTGCCACACAACGGATGTGCAGGCTATGGCTAGGTGCACCCGGACACCGTCGTGCGGGCGGGGCTGCCTCTATGCCACACAGGTCGTGCGGCACACCCCCCTAGATGCCACACGTGTGGCAGTTATCGGCGTCCTTTCTTTTTAAACGGAGTCACAAGCTTTGACTCCATCTCATTAATAAAGAAGGGGCTTGGAACACAGTTTGGACTTTGGAGGTCTGTTACTCCTCCACAAATGCCACAAAAACGCAAAAAACTACTCTTGCGACATATGCTAGAACTCAATTTCTTTGCCCCGGCAATCATCCGGTTCTTATCCTTGCCCCACAATCTTAGAAAGGCATGGAAGGTTTACCTTGGAAGACCCTCACATTCCTCTCCGTACACCCAGACCACCAACATGAGAAGAGTGGCTCTCGCCTTGCATCGGTGTCTAGCGTGGAGGACCATCCTCTCCCACCACTCGTAGTAAGCAAGCATCCTGGTCCAACCGTCTATAACTCGTCCATGCGAAGCCAATTCTTGATCCCCACACCGTGATGGTGAACCTACATTTGAAGAGCAAGTGTGCTGCTGTCTCGGTTTCCCTCTTACAAAGCTGATAGTCCATGGTTAGGCCACCGTATCATCTGAAGCTTGTCGGCCATCCATAGTCCACACCATGTTTTGAGCATGAGCCAGGCGAAAAATTTGCACTTTGGAGGTGCCTAGTTATTCCACACAACGGTTCTTATGTTAGTGGAGGTGGCCCCAGCGAACAGCGCCATGTAGGCCGAGACCCCGGAGGCGTGAACTGACAGACAATGTCTTTGGAGTCCCCCAGTGAGTTGCATGTACTGAATTTTCTCCCAAAGAACATGGAATTGTTCAAGGTGCAACACTACAAAGCCATTGAAGATGCTACACACATGTGATTATGGATAGCGTCCTGAACAGTGGCACTTCTCCCGGCAAAACTCTCAAATATGCTAGATAGGGTATCTTTTGGCTTCTCTCCGTGAAGCCACGAGGAGTGCCAAAATTACGCCTTTCTTCCGTTCCCTAGCATGATGGTGGTAGCTGGGGAAACGAATTAGGAGCACTCGGCGACGCAACTCACTCAAATCATGTACACTGTCGTGCTAGCTTGGGATGCGTGCATGTTTTGAAGAAATGATTTCCCATATGTGAATACTGACCGAAGCATACATCGGAACAGCTCGTACCTTGTGCATTGTCATTTAATAGATGTGCAGCGAGCATTGAAGTACACAACAGGGCCGCGTCGCATTAACTCTATTCTGTGTTAGAGTGAGGCCATTATGCGTTACATCCAGTCGTCTACCCTCCATTACCAAATCGAAAAGAAGCAAGGATCCGGTCCAAGAGGATATTGTTCATCTTCCCCACATCCCATATCCAGCGAAGTTCATACACCGTTGCGGCTAAAATCAAATCCATCGCTTCGAACTCTAGCAGGTGCTTTTTAGGGAAAGGAGATGATTCCTGCATCAGTACTACTGATGGATCCGGGTTCCATTAGCCATGGAAGTTAAGCATTCTCAGATTACTTGCTTATTAGGGGAATGGCGGTTGGGCCGAATCAGTTCTTATTCCCATGGTTTAACCAGCAATCGCTTAGTATATATTTTCAGTTCACCCCAAGATTTGATAGCCGACGAGTGTGTGGCTGGCATAGCGCAAATGGTTGTTACAGAGATGCCAACTCTGTCTACCGTAGTTGAGGTTGAGGAGCTCGATTCTTTTAGCGCATGCACTGAGCAAGGCAGTGTGGTGGGGCCCATGTGTTAATTCACATGTAAAGTCACTAAATGCAGAGATAAGGAACGACTTTTTAGGACGCATTGAGTGTATGGAGTAAGACAATGGCGTTGGTAAATGTTAGTGTGTGAAAATGAGGTGTGTGGAGAAAAGTACATATGCCGGTAAAAAAAATTACCGCGCGTTACAACAAGACGGAACGGTACGACGTACTATTTGATGATTAAGAAAATGCACGGGACAAAATGGAGATCCGTCGCAGAAACACAAATAACATTCACAATAATAGCAGATCATTCCAATTTCTTAACACATAGCAACCAGGTTAGGTGCTTTGGATTAAAAAATACAAGGATTGTAGTTGGTAATCCATGTCCAGGACACGCGGACAGAGGAATGATGATGTATCATGTCATTGCTCAGGGGACCTTTAACCCCACGTAGAGTACAACGAGCAGATTGAGGACTAGAAGCAGGTTGCGGTAAAAAGTGCACTCGTTGGGAGGAGCTTGTGCATTGAACACTGTTGGATAGGTGGGGAGATGGTGGTTGAGATACGAAGCGCGTGGACTATAGTGCGGATATACTGATGAGTGCATGGCGAATACGCGACGAAGAAACTATGAATACATATCAACTAATATAGTGATTAAAGTGAATCTTTCACACAAAAAAGGAGTGTTGGAATTAAAGTGAATGATGACATAGGTCATTACTTTAAGACACATAAGGGCCTTAGACAAGGTGATGCGATGTATCCTATTTTGTTCAACATTGTAGTTGATATGTTGGCAATTCTAATAGGAAGGGCTAAGGAAGCTGGACAGGTGGGTGGTTTGGTGCCTCATCTAGTGAATGGAGGTGTGTCCATCTTACAGTATGCTGATGATACTATCATCTTTATGGAGCATGACTTGGCAAAAGCAACAAATATGAAGCTGGTGTTATGCTTATTTGAACAATTGACCGGGTTAAAGATTAACTTTCACAAAAGCGAATTATTCTGTTTTGGAAGAGCCAAGGAGGAACAAGAGGCTTATAGGCAATTGTTTGGGTGCGAATTGGGGACTCTACCTTTTATGTATCTAGGTATACCAATTCACCATTATAAACTAACAAACAGAGAATGGAAGTGCATTGAGGATCGCTTTGAGAAGAAACAGGGCTGCTGGAAGGGCAAACTCATGTCATACGGAGGCCGATTAATTCTCATTAACTCGGTCCTCACGAGTATGCCTATGTTTCTTCTGTCTTTTTTTGAGGTTCCGGTTGGAGTTAGGAAAAGACTGAACTTCTATCGATCCTGTTTCTTCTGGCAAAGCGATGAACTAAAACAAAATATAGACTCGCCAAATAGGATATTATTTGTAGACCAAAAGACTAAGGGGGTATTGTCATTGAAAATCTCGAGGTCAAGAATAGATGTCTTCTGAGCAAGTGGATGTTTAAGTTATCTGTAGAGACAGAGGCCAAATGGGCACAGATTCTCCGTAGTAAGTATCTTCACTCTAAAACTTTGTCCCAAGTGATGGCAAGTCCGATGGATTCGCCTTTCTGGAAAGGGTTGATGAGAGTCAAATCAGCTTTTTTCAATAGGACCAAGTTTATAATCGGAGATGGTACCAACACGTGTTTCTGGGAGGATACTTGGCTAGGAGAGACACCCCTCGCGCTTCAATACCCGACTCTTTATAATATTGTTCAATGATGTGATGCGTCTGTTGCAACAGTATTTTAGTCCATCCCCCTCAATATTCAATTCAAGAGAACGCTAGCCAGTAATCATTGGGAGGCTTGGCTCCATTTAGTGCGTAGACTGGTGGAGGTCCAGTTATCTCAACAACCCGATCAGTTGCGCTGGAAGCTTACTAGGAATGAGGAATTTACAGTTAAATCGATGTATCTCGATGTTATCAATTCCAGCTCCATTCCTAGTTCCAAACATGTTTGGAAAGTCAAAGTTTCTTTGAAAATTAAAGTGTTTATGTGGTTTGTTCATAAACAAGTCATCTTAACTAAGGACAATCTAGCAAAGCGCAACTGAACAAGACCTACTAGGTGCAGTTTTTGTAATCAGGATGAAACCATCAAACACCTTTTTCTTGACTGCCCGCTGGCAAAAGTGCTATGGCGGACGGTGCACATAGCCTTTAATTTTAATCCTCCAAATTCTGTTAGCACGTTATTTGGAACGTGACTTAATGGGATACAGGCCGAAACAGCGAGACACATTCGCGTAGGAGTGTGTGCTTTATTGTGGGCAGTCTGAAACTGCAGAAATGACTTGGTTTTTAATAGAACAACAAATTTTCACTTTTTGCAGGTTATCTTTCGAGCCACTGCTTTGATCCGTATGTGGTCGCTACTCACTCAGATAGAAACCGGGGAGCGTTTGGTTACTGGATCTATCCGATGGGAGACGGTAGCATGGGATATTTTTAACCGGTTGGATGGCAGTCATGTAATAGGATAGGCAATTAGTTCCTTATCTTGTTGATGTCGGCCGGTTGTGGCGCTATGGTTACTTTTTTATAGGCTTTATGTGAGCTTTTCTTTTACTTTCACTTCGGCTTTATGACCTTTGTTGAACCTATTTGCTTATTAATAAAGTTGGCCGTATGCATCGTTCTGATGCAGAGGCTTGGGGGCCCCTTTTTTGAAAAAAAAACTAATATAGCAATTGCTGATCCCAATGAGAATTGATGGAGAAAATTTCAGTGGGCGTAGTCGCCGAGTGCTCCTATGCAATTTTGCTCGAAAGAAGTCCTTATCTGACTCATCGCAGGGATTGCCAAGCTCAACCCATGTCCTATTCAGATCCTTCCATTCGTATCACAGCCAACAAAATCTTAAGGGATTCTCTCTAACTTGTTAACCTCCTACATGGTGCCGACTGAAACGACAAACGACATGATGTGATGGGTAGTTTGCGGTGTGAGGACGGATGTAATAAGAGCAGCTCTCCCCATGGACATGATGAGCCTGCCCTACCATATGTACATAATCCTCCGTCCTAAAATAAATGTCTCAACTATTTTAGTACAAAATTATATTAAGATTGAGACAATTATTTTAGAACGGAGGGAGTACATCTTTCTCATATGAGTACATACATCTTTCTCCGCTGGAAAACATGAACTAAAAGTGCAAGTCTATAACAATAATTTTCATGACACCTGCTAAAAGATTTGCAGGCACAAAAAGAACCCACTGGTTTGCTGTTCACTTCCTCAAGCTGGTCAGTGCTCCCCCATTTCATAGTGTGAATTATTACATTCCGTTTAGTTTTTGTCCAAGACTTTCTCAATTAATATTTGGCTTATATGATATAAATTCACTACTCCTCCGTCTTAAATATGTGTTTTTAATGATCTCACTATGGACTAATCTTAATATGGACTATAGACGAATGTATATAGATGTATTATAGTATAGATTCATTCATTTTGCTTCATATGTAGTCTATTGGAATCTCTAGAAACATGTATATTTCGGAACGGAGGAAGTAGTACCAGTAAATGTTTTGGAAACAACAATTTCAGATCGCATAGATCACACATTCCCCACAAAAAGAAATCATATATTAATAAAACAATTCTTGATAAGACTTAACCTAATATGTTTTAGGTTAGGAGAAACGAAGGGAGCAAGGTGGGTGGAACCGCAGAAGAAACCCACCACACTACACCTATTCGTAACCAATATTTACAACACACAGGCGAAAGCACATTGACCTTGTAACCAATGATATCCGTTTGGATCTACATAAAGCATAGGACGGACCTTCGACCTTTCTTATGTACACCGTTGCACCCGTTGAGAGCTCTGCTTCACCTTCTAAAGCATAAAGCACACACATGTTCTCATGCGCTTTGAGCTTCTTGCGTCACTGCCTTTTGAGCCGTTTATTAATCTACTAGTACCGCTGCTTATCACAGGCAGTACACGCATCCGCTGAAGAGGGATTCAGAAATGTGCAGCGCTCGCATGGCCAAGTATCATCAGAATGGTCCGAAGATGATCTGGACGGCTGCTTCTTCGCCGCTTTGCCTTTAGCTCCTCCTTTCTTCGAGTTGGTGGCCTTGCTTGAGGTTGCAGCCTCTCCGGCACACTGGACATCCTCCAACCCATCTTCCAATGCTCGAACAAGGTTCTCAAAGTAATTCCGAGTTATACTGCAGCACAACATAGTATATAAGCACATCACAATGGCCATCTATGAGCATGGAAACATGTTGCTCAGACAAAATGTCATTGCATAATGCGTTGCACAGAACACTAATCAGAATTAGCATGACCAGTGAATCAGAGAAGCCTAGTTGATTCACCCATCCAAATGCCTTTCATGTACCACTATTTTGATGAATTTGGGCTCTCGCAATGTTATCTAATAGAATCAACAATTTCAAAGAGCATCAGCATCCTTAGCACCCAAAAATTAGGTTGACACATCAGCCTTCCCACCATTCAACCCTATAAACTTCTTTTACAACATCTGTTAGCACCACCTGTAGTGCTAAGGATTTTAAATTATTTATCATTTAAACTACACAAAAGTTAATCAAAAGTGCTTTATTTAGCTTAGCTTGGGTGCTAGCTTATCTTTATCTGCACCTACTCTCCCAACCCTAAACAACAATGCTAGACGATTTCTCACTTTTACCATCTGTTCAGCACCAAGCGGTGTGCATGCTAATCTAAAAAATAAATATTGGTTGGGCTTCTAGAATAAGCTGGGTAGGGAGTAGCTAATTTCAGCTTATTCTAGAAGCCAGCAAAAGAACTGGCCCTTGGTCAAGTTCAGTTCAACTTTCAAAGAGAGAATAAGCTCCAATGAGCAGAAGAGAAAACTCAAGGAAGAAGAACCAACATATATTAACTAGATAACACAACGATATGAAGACTGCAAGTCTGTAATACCTTGTCAGACCAGCAAGCTTCACACGGAATTCACCAAATTCAGCTGGTGAAGGATGATCTTCAGTAGTATCATGTTTTGAGAATGGCAAAAACGCTAGCAGATCTTTCTCAGCACACTGATGGAGACGTTCCAAACCAGACTCAGCTTCACCTGTGAACATTTAGGATTACAGAAGTTCTAAGATTTTTGCAAGCATGTGAAAAACCTTTGGAATTATGGACGACTTTTGTAAATGCACTGAAATAGCAACCTTGCAGATACTCAAAAAATCCACTCTTGACCTTGTCCTCGAGATAATAGCCATACGCATACGTCCATTGAAGCACTCGCCTGCATTCTATAATCTGTAATGCAGTGTAGTGATGCATCATCAGATATAAGAAGATTTGCTGAGTACAAAGTGTCAAAAGTCTGTTTGACCATAACATAAAACTATGACACCAAACCTGTGACCAAGCTTCAATAATGAACTTCAGTTGTGTCTCCGGTATTCCATAAATATCAGTTAACTTTGCAAGCTTTAGCACATAAGAGAAACAAAATTAGTGTTACATAAAAGAGCAAATCAGGAAAGAACAAACAGAAAAACTCAGATCTGGAGCACTAAGGCAGTGCCAATAACATAATGTAGATCCTTACTTGTTCCTTTTCCGCCTTTTGCAAATCTGATATTGCCTTCTGCCTCGACTGTCAATAGACACATCAGCACATCAGCACCACAGAAACTTAATATAGATGAAAAAAGACTTCGTCTAACCATTCATCATAGACATGCCCAACAAATTAAAAAAATGTTTGCCAACTGGTCAGGTAATACACACGACAATGCAAGTGAAAAAATATTTGGTTTTATTAGGACTTGGGTTAGTGCTCCAACCAAGTATAATCATGGACACAATACTTACTCATCAGAAGAAGCTCACGAAAAGGACAAGCCTCAACGAAGCTAAAGAGATGGTCCTGAGAAGATGCTAACAGCTGAAGGGTGTTGGTTGTTTTTCAAGAGAGTTAGGGCAGTTGTCTGTATTCGACGGTTCTTTCATAAGATGACCTTTTTACCAGCCTAATTTGTTTAGGATGTCTGATGAAACAAGGTTGCAAGAGTTACAACTTTGCTAATACTCCCTCCACCAAAAAAATATAAGGTGTTTGATTTTTCAGACCCTAAAGCATGATTATGTGACTATGATTTTCAATTGTGATATTCCTAAAAACTGTAATTTGTGAGACTAAGTGTTCCAGAAACTTTTGGACACATTGGTAGCTAAAATCTTAGTACCTTGACTGCATTTGTAGAGTAATATGCCTATTTTTTTCTGTACAGAGAAATTATCATGTATGCTGATGCCAGAGTCTGTCTCCCATCTAGTATCTCATCTTTTGTCTTCTTTGGTTAGGTTACTGCACCGACAGCTGTAGCCGCGGCTTTGTAATGTAGCTGAATAGCACATTCTAAGATGCATGGATAACGCAATAGTAGTCCAGGTAGGTGAGGAGGTTAGAAAACATAAAGGTAACTCATGACCATGAGAATAATGCAAGCCGCATTTGTGGATAATGCAATACTTGTCCAGGTAGGTGAGAAGGGTAAAAAAACATAAAGGTAACTCATGAGCAGGAGAATAACGCAAGCTGCATGTGTGGTAATCATAGAAACAGAGAAACTCATAGACACCAAACTTAAGTATCTTGAACATACTGTCTGATTAGATGCCCAGCGTTCATAGTAGTGCATATATCTCTCGAGTGAGTGTTTAGCCCTTTCCCTCCTTGCTTCAGCCTCATCATACTGCAACATAACTAATTAGGTTAAAGAAGAGTAGCAAACAATACAGCGAACCACACAGGGCCATAAAAATAGAGTACAGATGCATAGTCGAAAAAACGTACAACTCCCTCTTTCTTTGCCGATTCATAGCGATTGCAAGCATAAAAGCCACCAGTCCTCTCACCATGTTCTACCCATGAACCCAGACATAACCTAAAATGTTTAAAGAAAATCAAATGACAAGCATGAAAACATGATAACTGTAAATCTCAACGCCTTTCATCAAGAATGGGCAGTGAAATGTACCAGCAAAACTCAAATTTGCAAGGAGGTGTGCAAGTCATATGCATGCATCCCTGGTTCTTCTCTATCGGTCGTTGGCATTTTGGACAGGGCTTAGAATTAGCCAGTATCCTGAAAATGAGCACCCATGAAATGTTAAGCCAGCTGATATGATTCGAAGCAACATAAATACTCATTAGCACATTTATGGGCGAACTCCCATTCATCATGTTGATACACCAATTTAATTGTATATGCTCCTGCTATTACTAACATATAGCAGCATCTTCACTTGTGCCTCTATTGCTCAGTTCAGATTTTTCAAATAAATGGCAGAACACGTCAATTGAATGAACGAATAAACCACTTCCAAGTGTCCATTAACAAAAAAAAAAGTAGGCAACCAGAAACCACTGAGGCCCCGTCTGGTTTTTTTAATTATTAGGTAAGAAAATGGAAAATGTGAACAGATCATGTATCAACCAACCTGCCCTACAGTCCACACAAAATCAGGAAACTGCTTACATAATAATCTATTTATCTGAACTGACCACTAGCAGCGCAAACATAGTATTTGAGGTGAAGGATAAGAAGACATCAAATATTACTATACTGAGCAAGTAACCAACCAGTTCATATTTTCAGATTCAGCGCTGTTCTTCAGAATCCACTTAGAAACAGTCTCACAGTTCACTGGTCTGTGAGCTTCTTCTGTGCACTGGAAACATAGAACGAGCATTAGTGAATCCAAAGCATGTATTATCACTAGAACCAATAAAAGATTAAAACAGAAGCATCCAATCGCTAGGAAAAACAGAAACAACAGGGAAAATGGAAGCAGTAGCACTCACATTCCAGCAAAATCGGAATGTGCAGTTACATGAGACATCATAGTTTACATCACTAACAAATTCCACTGCACATGTACAGTCAGGAGCTGGACACCATTTCGTCTGCACGAAATAATTAAGATTACATAAAGGTGTAACATAAAAAGTACATAATATCAGAATTGCTAATGTATCTGCAAGTATAAAGTATAAACAAGAAAGCCCCCCAAATAATTGTGCGAACAGCTTACCTTCTTGCGACTTTCCACATATGCACGCAAGGCAAATCGTGCATACTTCTCTTTATCTTCGTGTTTGCCTAATTTATTTATCATGCCTTGAAGAACAATAGCACTGCACGATGGATCAGGGCATCGCAATGACAAACATCCCGGACCCTGACTTACAGCAGCGCTGATATAACCTACAAATTTTGACATAAATATCAGAAGTTTCATAATAAAGACTGAAATGGAGAGATAAGTGTGAAACAGGAGAGTTGGATAGTAGCATCATAGGACCAAAAATTAACTGACATTAACATTGCATGCACGTGAAAGATCTTGTGAAACCTTTAAATCTTAACCTTCACAGCAGGATATATCACCCAACTGTGCCTAATGCATATCTATCAAAAACGAAAGGATGCAAAGTAGAATACTTCGAACCTTCAGGTTCTTTAAAGAAAATCAAAACTAAACCTTCTATGTCCTACTCATAATATCATCATGTCTTAAGCACAGACACATGTCAAACATTACTCAAATCACAGCCACCGAAACAAAATAAATTTGGGAAAGCCAACAAGGCGAAATAAAATAATTTTGTGGTAAGTGTGCTATGCATGCTTACCTACAACTGCATGAAAGAACTGGTACTCAGAAAGTCAGAAGCAGAGAAATAGACAGTAATTTGACCAGACGTTCAAGCACACACACACACACACACACACAGAGAGAGAGACCTTCCCAACATTCATGGCAATAAAAATGAGCACAGCCCGCAGAACTCATCATATCTGAAGAGTACCCTTCAAAACATATTCCACAAGTTAGCTGCAACCAAAACAACTGTCAGAGGTTAGAAAATGGTATACATACATCCAGAGCCAATGGGGCATCAAGACCCTGATCCAACATAGGAAACAGAAGTACCAATATTTTAACAAATAGTACATACCTTCCTCGAGTTATGAATATCAGTTCCATTCATAAGTAAGCCAACAATACCACGGACTTTGTCTTCATCAGAAAACCATTCATCATTCACCTTGCTGATGTCCCTGAATAAAGAACTAAAACGTATCAACAGAGAACAAATACAAATAAACAACATTACTTCCAAATAGTACCAAAAGATCCAACTCTTCAATTTCCAACCAACAAGCAAGAAAAGTGTGTGCATTGCCTTACGTAAAACTTCACAATCAAGGTGAAATGAGTAAATTCAAAGAACGTAAGGCACAAAAATTAAAAAAGAAAATCAATGTCTGGTGTTTAGAACTTTAGATACAAGATATATGGATAAAAAGGCACAATTATAGGATTATTCTCGGGAGGATATTTTTGCAGGAACAGTTGCGGGCTCTATCTAAAACTACACTAGAAATTTTTGAAATACCAATCAGGTGGTATGCTCGTAGAGCATCTTTAGAACTAGTAGAAAGTTAGAAAGAGATTATAACCATAGAATATTATGTTTAGATGTGACATACGCAGTTGAGTAGCCTGTGTATTGCAGAGCACAATCCAAATATTACTAGGAATTACTGGACTGAGATAACAAACTGACCATTTATAGTGGTGAAGAAGGACAGATGCTTCTTCCCTTGGAATCAACAGTAATGCAGATACCTCGCTTATATCTTCCTCTTGGCGTTCAGATATATCCTTTTCGGATAAAACAATGTATCTCTGTAGATAGCAGGAACAAGAACTCTTTTAGAGAACTCAAGCATATAGAATGAGCAATATGACATGGAAGACTAATGCAACAAGGGAACGCAATGCCAGTTTGTAAATCATGTAAAGAAAGAACAACTTGATTTTCCAGAAAAAACACAGTATCCAACTGGTTCTCCAGCTCAGGACAGAAAGTTATTACGCAAGTACTACGATTTGTTTCATGACTTGCTGCCTCACACAGCCAAAGCATGTTTCCTTCTTCTCTTTTGGTGTTGTGATTGCTGCAGCTGACTAAGCTTTCCCCCCTTATCTATAACGACGGAGGGAGTAGTACAGAACCAACTTAGTGGATTTGTTACAGCCCAAGACTTCTTGCCTTGACCCACTGAACTGTAGACAAGAACTTGACTCGCTATCTTACTCCTTATTGAAAAGACTTGACTCATTGACTAACTACAACAAGGATTATAACTAAAAGCAACAGCTACAAGCAGAACAAGCCAGCTCTAACAAAGGCTAACAGTTTGGCAATGAACATCAATGCTCCTTGAAAAATTCCCCACATTCAAATGCCAAATCTCATTAATCGTCACACTCACACCCCGCAAGGGCATCTAACCCCTTTATTTTTAGCAACCGGTCTCCCAAGAGAACCGCTCCGTTCAGCATCAGGCAACAGGCCACCGCTCACCGCTAAAGCAGCCAAGAACTAACCAAGAACTGTTCACCTTTCCGAGTGGATGTGACATTATTACTCTATAGTGTTCTTTTAGCCCGTTTGGTCTCAAACCCTAACAATCCCCAAAAAGGCGAAAGCACCACGGAAGCAAGGGCCCGATCTGTGTCCGGCCATATGGATTGATTCACCGGCTCACCTGCTCGCGCGTGGAGACGGCCTCGTCGCTCCCCTCGGCCTCCCGGCCCTCGTAGTCTCCGGCCGATACATCCTCGTCGCCGGAGGCGCCGCCGCCGCTGGCGTCCCCGTCATCGCCCTCACCCTCGTCGCTGTAGTAGTAGTAGTCCTCGTCGTCCACCATCTCCTCGTCGCTGGCGACGGGCATCTCGGAGTCGGAGTCCATTGCGCTTGCCAAGTCTGACGATCGGCGGATCGGGCAGGGGCGCGAAGGGGTAGGAGGTAGGGTTCCGGCGAGGTGGGCGGGGCGGGGCGGGGGTAGGAGGCGGTGAGGAAGATGTGCGAGGCGAGACCGATGGAGTTGCGTGGGCGAGTCGGCAGCGGCACCGTGGTGGTGGTGGGTTTTTTAATGAGTCTTTTCGGGTTTTCCGAAGGGCCGGAGCCGGAGAGTATTGCAACTAGTACGGTCACTCTGTCTTCGTGTCGGTATCGGAGTAGTATGCGTTTCGATCGTAACCCTGTAAGATTAAAGTTTATATTGCCGCTGCAAACGAAAGAGTTCTTGTTACGATGCTTTCACAGCTGAAGCAATAGCACTTAGCGATGCGTTTGGTTGGACCTCAGGTAACGTATTCATTGTTGTAATGAGAATACATTGTATTAGATTAGGGATAAGTGAATACATGATGTGTTTGGTTCATGCAAGGGAACACGAAGCCGTGGAGTACAGTCGCCGGCCATGTAGAAGAAGCCGGAGGACTGGAGGACTGATGGCTGCCGGGAATGGCCCATGACGGAAAATGAGATCACCAGCCATTCACAACAACGCTACTTCTCATGGCGGCGAAGCGAGATCGACGGCGCTGCCCACGGCGGCGGTGGCGGCCGCAGCAAAGAGAGATCAATGGCGCTACCCATGGCGGCAGTGGTGGCGGCGGCGAAGAGAGATCGGCGGCGCTCGGCGGCGAATGGAACTCGGCGGCGCTGAATTGAGACGGCGATGGTACTGCTTCGCTGCTGCTTGGTCCTCGAGGTGGAGAAATGACCGCTGCTTGGTCCTCGTGGTGAAGGAAACGATCAGCACTAGCGGTGTTATTCGATACCAGGCTTTATCGGGTGTTTTTAGTTTTGTGAAGGATGGTTTGCGATTACATGGGACTTGAAACCGACGCGGCCGAAACAAACGCAAGTAATGTAATCGCTAGCCGGTGTTTTCGGGAGACAGCGAAAATGCCACGAACCAAACGCGTCGTAGATTCAGACTGAATTTGGCACGTATGCTCGGTTGCAGCAAGATTGAAGTGGCCTCGGATAATGAAGGGGTTGTCAATGATCTTAATGAAGGTGGCTCGAATTCTATAGTAAGTGCCATTATCTGTAACGCCCGGATAATCTTGCTACAGTAATCCCCACTAATGTTGCCACGTCACCTCGGTTACTGTGGATAAACTCGCGTTAGATCAGAACCCGTTCTAAAACAAAAATTAAAACAAGAGCAAAGATAAAAAGTTTCAAAACCAAAACTAAAAATTTTCGGAGGTTGTCTAAAATAGCTAACATAATTATGGTGGGGTGCACTAATTTTTGTAAAATGCTTTGGCATTTTAAATAATCTAAAAACAGAAAAGAAAATTAATAAAAGAAAAGAAAGAAGAAAAAAAAAAGGGGAGAGGGAGGGGAAAACCCCCT